>NC_086453.1:6258279-6283279 GCF_028390025.1 Pseudophryne corroboree | reverse complement strand
ATGGAATGAGCACCATGTATAGGGTGGTAATATGGAGTGACCACCATGTATAGGGTGGTAATATGGAGTGAGCACCATGTATAGGGTGGTAATATGGAGTGAGCACCATGTATAGGGTGGTAATATGGAGTGAGCACCATGTATAGGGTGGTAATATGGAATGAGCACCATGTATAGGGTGGTAATATGGAGTGAGCACCATGTAAAGGGTGGTAATATGGAGTGAGCACCATGTAAAGGGTGGTAATATGGAGTGAGCACCATGTAAAGGGTGGTAATATGGAGTGAGCACCATGTAAAGGGTGGTAATATGGAGTGAGCACCATGTATAGGGTGGTAATCTGGAGTGAGTACCATGTATAGGGTGGTAATATGGAGTGAGCACCATGTATAGGGTGGTAATATGGAGTGAATACCTTGTATAGGGTGGTAATATGGAGTGAGCACCATGTATAGGGTGGTTATATGGAGTGAGCACCATGTATAGGGTGGTAATATGGAATGAGCACCATGTATAGGGTGGTAATCTGGAGTGAGCACCATGTATAGGGTGGTAATATGGAGTGAGTACCATGTATAGGGTGGTAATATGGAATGAGTACCATGTATAGGGTGGTAATATGGAGTGAGCACCATGTAAAGGGTGGTAATATGGAGTGAATACCTTGTATAGGGTGGTAATCTGGTGTGAGTACCATGTATAGGGTGGTAATATGGAGTGAGCATCATGTATAGGGTGGTAATATGGAATGAGCACCATGTATAGGGTGGTAATCTGGAGTGAGCACCATGTATAGGGTGGTAATATGGAGTGAGTACCATGTATAGGGTGGTAATATGGAATGAGCACCATGTATAGGGTGGTAATCTGGAGTTAGCACCATGTATAGGGTGGTAATATGGAGTGAGCACCATGTATAGGGTGGTAATATGGAGTGAATACCTTGTATAGGGTGGTAATATGGAGTGAGTACCATGTATAGGGTGGTAATATGGAGTGAGCACCATGTATAGGGTGGTAATCTGGAGTGAGCAGCATGTATAAGGTGGTAATCTGGAGTGAGTACCATGTATAGGGTGGTAATATGGAGTGAGCACCATGTATAGGGTGGTAATCTGGAGTGACTACCATGTATAGGGTGGTAATATGGAGTGAGCACCATGTATAGGGTGGTAATATGGAGTGAGCACCATGTATAGGGTGGTAATCTGGAGTGAGCACCATGTATAGGGTGGTAATCTATAGTGAGCACCATGTATAGGGTGGTAATATGGAGTGAGCACCATGTATAGGGTGGTAATATGGAGTGAGCACCATGTATAGGGTGGTAATCTGGAGTGAGCACCATGTATAGGGTGGTAATCTGGAGTGAGCACCATGTATAGGGTGGTAATCTGGAGTGAGCACCATGTATAGGGTGGTAATCTGGAGTGAGCACCATGTATAGGGTGGTAATCTGGAGTGAGTACCATGTATAGGGTGGTAATCTGGAGTGAGCACCATGTATAGGGTGGTAATCTGGAGTGAGCACCATGTATAGGGTGGTAATATGGAGTGAGCACCATGTATAGGGTGGTAATATGGAGTGAGTACCATGTATAGGGTGGTAATCTGGAGTGAGCACCATGTATAGGGTGGTAATCTGGAGTGAGCACCATGTATAGGGTGGTAATCTGGAGTGAGCACCATGTATAGGGTGGTAATCTGGAGTGAGCACCATGTATAGGGTGGTAATCTGGAGTGAGCACCATGTATAGGGTGGTAATCTGGAGTGAGTACCATGTATAGGGTGGTAATATGGAGTGCGCACCATGTATAGGGTGGTAATCTGGAGTGAGCACCATGTATAGGGTGGTAATCTGGAGTGAGTACCATGTATAGGGTGGTAATATGGAGTGAGTACCATGTATAGGGTGGTAATATGGAGTGAGCACCATGTATAGGGTGGTAATCTGGAGTGAGTACCTTGTACACAGTGTTGTCGGTGCAGGGATCCTCCACCTGTACCACGATGTAGCTGTGCAGGAAATTGGAGGCGATCATGTCCGGGACAAAGGGGGTGTTCTCATCCTGGAAGACTATGGCTACGATGTCGTTACCGATGTGCCGTTTCCTCTGCAACTAAACATGAGAAGATGGAGTGTTACATTATGTGGGGTCAGGAACGGGCACCAGGGAGAGGAGCCACTCCGGGTCTCTGTCACGCTTGAGAGTTTGGGTTTGCTTGGGTTGGCATGAGAGGCTCGAGATGAAGCAGCTGAGTTGTGGAGGAAGCGGGGAGGCTTAATCATGGAGGGATGCGCACATTAGTGTGTGCAGGTTAGTGGGCTTTAGAAGAATCGTTGGTGCTCTAGCAGTGGCTGGCCCGAAAGCATGAAAGAGAGAGAGGATAACTTTATTAAACACCAAAGTCTGTTAGGCTTGAACTCCGGGATGGATGTAGACAGTGTTGACTGGATTCAGGAGCTGAAATGCTGGCACTGGACTAGAGCGATGACAACTGGAAATAGAACTGGACTGGAAACTGAATAGTAACCGGACTGGATCTGGACAGGAGCCTGGACTGGAACCAGGCTGTAACCGGACTAGAACCAGACTGGAGACTGGAATGGATCCAAATAGTAAACAGGCTGGAACCAGATAGTAACCGGACTAGAACCAGAAGTGAGGGGACTGGAACCAGATAGTAACTGGACCATACTTGCCTACCTGACCCTCTCCATGAGGGAGAAAATGCTCTGTTCCTGGACTTTCCTGGTAATGTATGATTGCCATCACCTGTGGTGAAACACCTTTCTTATCAATTACCCAGCTCACCACAGGTGATGGCAATCATACATTACCAGGAGAGTCCAGGAACAGAGCATTTTCTCCCTCATGGAGAGGGTCAGGTAGGCAAGTATGAACTGGACTTGAACCGGACTGACACTTTAGTGCAGGCATGTCCAAACTGCGGCCCTCCAGCTGTTGAGAAACTACACATCCCAGCATGCCCTGACACAACTTTAGCATTCTCTGACAGCAAAACTGTGTCAGGGCATGCTGGGATATGTAGTTTCACAACAGCTGGAGGGCCGCAGTTTGGACATGCCTGCTTTAGTATAATGGAGCTCAGCACAGAGCTGCATACACTAAAGAAACCATGTTGTACTGACGATTTGGAAGTGACCAAGCTGCTCCTTTGTAGGTATTAGTCTCTTGTGATTGGCTGCTGTGATCAGCTGATTGAGAACAGCGACTGGGATGGCTGAGATAGTTCAGGTGACTACCTCCAACATGACTGTGTCCATGTCAGTGTATTGGAGGGAACTTTGTCTTGGAGGAAGCACGCCTGAACTCTTGTGGAATGGAGGGAGAGCAGCGTGCTGCAGAGAGCAATGCCCGGAGACGGTGTGACACTGAGGGGAGCGCTGAGCAGCGGTAGTGTGGACAGACCTCAGCGCCCGCATACAGATCCCAGCGCTACCTGCGAGCAGTGTGAGGGCACAGTGAGAGCGGGCCGCAGCACCAGCCTGGAGAGACACCGCAATGGTAAATAAGATGTTCTAGAACTCTAGATTGTGACAGTCTGTATATCAACACGTGGGGTCTGGAACGGGCACCCGGGAGAGGAGGCGCCCGCGGTATGTATACCATCAAGTGGGGTCAGGAATGGGCACCCGAGAGATGAGCCGCCCGGGGTCTGTATGAGGATTATATAGAGAGAGCGCAATGGTGTCACTCCAGGTATTTACAGAACACAACGCCGGTCTCCTGCTGTATACATACCGCAGAGTTACCGCTGCTTAGCGCAGATGGACAGGATAGAACGCGAGTATGAGAAAATGTCATTTTTATACTAAAAGATTATGGCGTAAAACTGGACACCTAAGAACACTTTCAGATTCCTCCATTTATTGGTAATACCCACATTACAGACCCCCACAATGAAGAGTCACATTTTACTGTGCGGCCGTACAGAGACCGCAGAGACCGTACAGAGACCGCACAGTTACCATACAGAGACCGCACAGTTACCATACAGAGACCGCACAGTTACCGCGCAGAAACCGTACAGAGACCGCACGAACCGTACAGAGACCGCAGAGTCCGTACAGAGACCACAGAGACCGTAGAAACCATACAGAGACCGCACAGTTAGCGTACAGAGACCGCACAGTTACCGCACATAAACCGTACAGAGACTGCAGGAACCGTGCAGAGCCCATACAGAGATCGCAGGAACTGTACAGAGACCGTACAGAGACCGCAGAGTCCGTACAGAGACTGCACAGAGGGCCTTATTCAGGTTTGTTATCAAACCAAAAAAGTTAGCAACTAGGCAAAACCATGGGGGTAATTCTGAGTTGATCGCAGCAGGATTTTTGATAGCAATTGGGCAAAACCATGTGCACTGCAGGGGAGGCAGATATAACATGTGCAGAGAGAGTTAGATTTGGGTGTGGTGTGTTCAATCTGCAATCTAATTTGCAGTGTAAAAATAAAGCAGTCAGTATTTACCCTGCACAGAAATAAAATAACCCACCCAAATCTAACTCTTTCTGCACATGTTATATCTGCCTCCTCTGCAGTGCACATGGTTTTGCCCAATTGCTATCAAAAATCCTGCTGCGATCAACTTGGAATTACCCCCCATGTTGGCTTGCAGGGAGGGCAGATGTGCAGAGAGAGTTCGGAGTATAACTGTAACATGTGCAGAGAGTTAGGGGTATAAGTGTAACGTGCAGAGAGAGTTAGGGGTATAAGTGTAACATGTGCAGAGATAGTTAGGGATATAACTGTAAGATGTGCAGAGAGAATTAGGGATATAAATGTAACATGTGCAGAGAGAGTTAGGGGTATAACTGTAACATGCACAGAGAGAGTTAGGGGTATAAGTGTAACATGTGCAGAGAGAGTTAGGGGTATAACTGGGAGGTCATCTGGGAAGAAATGGGGATGGATGAGAGATAGAGTGTGAGAGGAGCTGGTGGGATTTAATGATCCCTGTAGTCTGGCACAGAGTCTGATAGGGTGGGGGAGTGAGTCCGAGACGAGGGAAGTAGCATGCAGAAGTCGTGGATGGGGAAGTGGGAGGAGCTCATTTGTGCAGTGGCCGAGGAGGAGCGGAGAGTGAGGGGGATTGTGGGCTGAGATGAGCTCAGAGATGGCGTACTTTGGAGGTTAAGGAGATTATACTGGAATCTCTAGGGGAAGGGGAGTCAATGAGGGAGGACTCAAAGTGAGGGGACAGGAATATAAGAGGCTGCAGCATTGTGGATAGCTGTAAGAGGGGGGTGGTCTTCAGTATGCCGGCTGTCGGGATCCCGGCGCACAGTATACCGGCGCCGGAATCCTGACAGCCGGCATACCGACACTTATTCTCCCTCGTGGGGGTCCACGACTTCCCTGGAGGGAGAATAAAATAGCGTGCCCGCAGCAAGCCCGCAAGGGGCTCATTTGCGCTCGCCACACTGTCGGTAAGCCGGCGGTCGGGCTCCCGGCGCCGGTATACTGGTCGCCGGGAGCCCGACCGCCGGCCTACCATACTACAACCGTAAGAGAGGACAGGCAGGAGAGAGTAGGAGGTTACAATAGTCCAAGGGGGGAGAGGAAAAGGGATAAGGGATGTGTTAGGCTCTGATTCTAATAATGGTGATTTATAAATAAAGGAAACTAATAACTTTAACATTCTATACCTTATAATAGAGAGACTGGAAGCTACACTGCAAATAGACTTTATTGTGTCACCCACAAGGGAGAAAGGTTATTTTGTAGTCAGTAAGACCAATGGGGCGTGAGTCCATCTTTCATTTTGTATTAAAAGACTCCGTAATCAGATAGGAGCGACATTGTGAGTGTGAGTGAGGTGTGTGCGGAGCTCGTCTGCTCCCTAACTACATCTTCCACTGATATATATATATATATATATATATCCCTCCTCCTCTGCCTGTATATACAGAGGAACGTCCTACCTGCTGAGCATCACCTTCTGTGTACGGCAGCTTGGTGGAGATGTGGAACATGATTTCTTTGCCACGGAAGTTGCAGTAGATGGATTCTGTCCCCGTCTGTCCGTGAGCTACATCTAGACCTCCCCGGAACCTAGAATATCAGACGTGGCAGTGAGCGGCTAATTGTGGTCAGCCATTATACTGGAATATGCTGGACTGAAGAGACACACCTTTTCCTAAATATGCACACTCACCCCTTAAAGTCCTGCAGGAGAACCCTCTCACCCAGCAGGTCCAGGAATTCCATAAAGGCTGGACTCTCCTCTATGGTGCTAAACAATTCCTCTTCTGTAGTCTGCAAACATATGCAAATGATATATCAGCCCCGTCACTAAGTACATGGACCTTTACACCAACACCCATCACTGGGCACATGGAACTTTACACCAACACCCATCACTGGGCACATGGACCTATACACCAACACCCACCACTGGGCACATGTACCTTTACACCAACACCCATCACTGGGCACATGGACCTATACACCAACACCCATCACTGGGCACATGGACCTATACACCAACACATGGACCCATACACCAACACCCACCACTGGGCACATGGACCCATACACCAACACCCATCAATGGGCACATGGACCTATACACCAACACCCATCACTGGGCACACGGACCTATACACCAACACCCATCACTGGGCACATGGACCCATACACCAACACCCATCACTGGGCACATGGACCTATACACCAACACCCACCACTGGGCACATGGACCTATACACCAACACCCACCGCTGGGCACATGGGCCCATACACCAACACCCATCATTGGGCACATGGACCTATACACCAACACCCATCACTGGGCACATGGACCTATACACCAACACCCACCACTGGGCACATGGACCCATACACCAACACCCACCACTGGGCACATGTACCTATACACCAACACCCACCACTGGGCACATGGACCTATACACCAACACCCACCACTGGGCACATGTACCTATACACCAACACACATCACTGGGCACATGGATATATACACCAACACCCATCACTGGGCACATGGACCTATACACCAACACCCATCACTGGGCACATGGACCTATACACCAACACCCACCACTGGGCACATGGATCTATACACCAACACCCAACACCCATCACTGGGCACATGGATCTATACACCAACACCCATCACTGGGCACACGGACCTATACACCAACACCCATCACTGGACACACGGACCTATACACCAACACCCATCACTGGACACATGGGCCTATACACCAACACCCATAACTGGGCACATGGATCTATACACCAACACCCAACACCCATCACTGGGCACACGGACCTATACACCAACACCCATCACTGGACACATGGACCTATACACCAACACCCATCACTGGACACATGGGCCTATACACCAACATCCATAACTGGGCACATGGACCTATACACCAACACCCATCACTGGGCACATGGACCTATACACCAACACCCATCACTGGGCACATGGACCTATACACCAACACCCATCACTGGGCACATGGACCTATACACCAACACCCACCACTGGGCACATGGACCTATACACCAACACCCACCACTGGGCACATGGACCTATACACCAACACCCACTACTGGGCACATGGACCTATACACCAACACCCATCACTGGTCACATGGACCTATACACCAACACCTATCACTGGGCACATGGACCTATACACCAACACCCATCACTGGGCACATGGACCTATACACCAACACTCATCACTGGGCACATGGACCTATACACCAACACCCACCACTGGGCACATGGACCTATACACCAACACCCACCACTGGGCACATGGACCTATACACCAACACCCATCACTGGGCACATGTACCTATACACCAACACCCACCACTGGGCACATGGACCCATACACCAACACCCATCACTGGGCACGCAGACCCATACACCAACACTGGGCACATGGACCTATACACCAACACCCATCACTGGGCACATGGACCTATACACCAACACCCATCACTGGACACATGGACCTATACACCAACACCCATCACTAGGCACATGGACCCATACACCAACACTCGTCACTAGGCACACGGACCCATACACCAACACCCATCACTGGGCACATGGACCTATACACCAACACCCATCACTGGACACATGGACCTATACACCAACACCCATCACTGGGCACATGGACCTATACACCAACACCCATCACTGGGCACATGGACCTATACACCAACACCCATCACTGGACACATGGACCTATACACCAACACCCATCACTAGGCACATGGACCCATACACCAACACTCGTCACTAGGCACACAGACCCATACACCAACACCCGTCCGTCACTAGGCACACAGACCCATACACCAACACCCGTCACTAGGCACACGGACCCATACACCAACACCCGTCACTAGGCACACGGACCCATACACCAACACCCGTCACTAGGCACACGGACCCATTCACCAACACCCGTCACTAGGCACACGGACCCATACACCAACACCCGTCACTAGGCACACGGACCCATACACCAACACCCGTCACTAGGCACACGGACCCATACACAAACACCCGTCACTAGGCACACGGACCCATACACCAACACCCGTCACTAGGCACACGGACCCATACACCAACACCCGTCACTAGGCACACGGGCCCATACACCAACATCCATCACTAGACACACGGACACTGACAGCAACACCCGTCACTATGCAGATCCCCTTTTCACGTACAGTAGGTCTCATGAGACCACAGCCATCTGACCTGTCCTGTTTTCTGGTAGATTACACCAAATTTGAAGTTATTGCTGATGACGTGTTCATCAAACGTGACGATGAGACGTGACGCCTGTCAGTAAAAACATAAGAGGGGTAAAGACAGAATAATACTGAGCGCAGATCTAGGTTACCATTATTATAATAACCTGTGTCGCTATTACAAGTGTTATTAAGGTTCTCCCATGATAATCACAATAAGGTATTACAGAGTGAGACGCTGCTAAAATACACAGGAGAGATCGGATTCCGGAGCATTGTGTCATACAGCGTATCATGTTCCGTGTTACAGATTATGTTCTGGCATCAACTTCCCATTGAGCGGACTCACCTTCGGGTAGAGGACGGGATGAAATCGATCCACATTCACATCTTCACAAACCAGCTGTAACACATAGATCAGTCTGAGTCAGTTCCCTGTGCCTGACGCCCATTAGTTACCCTAATCCCGCTATCCCCTGTGCTTGACGCCCATTAGTTACCCTAATCCCGCTATCCCCTGTGCCTGACGCCCATTAGTTACCCTAATCCCGCTATCCCCTGTGCCTGACGCCTATTAGTTACCCTAATCCCGCTATCCCCTGTGCCTGACGCCTATTAGTTACCCTAATCCCGCTATCCCCTGTGCCTGACGCCTATTAGTTACCCTAATCCCGCTATCCCCTGTGCCTGACGCCTATTAGTTACCCTAATCCCGCTATCCCCTGTGCCTGACGCCCATTAGTTACCCTAATCCCGCTATCCCCTGTGCCTGACGCCTATTAGTTACCCTAATCCCGCTATCCCCTGTGCCTGACGCCCATTAGTTACCCTAATCCCGCTATCCCCTGTGCCTGACGCCAATTAGTCACCCTAATCCCGCTATCCCCTGTGCCTGACGCCCATTAGTTACCCTAATCCCGCTATCCCCTGTGCCTGACGCCCATTAGTTACCCTAATCCCGCTATCTCCTGTGCCTGACGCCTATTAGTTACCCTAATCCCGCTATCCCCTGTGCCTGACGCCTATTAGTTACCCTAATCCCGCTATCCCCTGTGCCTGACGCCCATTAGTTACCCTAATCCCGCTATCCCCTGTGCCTGACGCCTATTAGTTACCCTAATCCCGCTATCCCCTGTGCCTGACGCCCATTAGTTACCCTAATCCCGCTATCCCCTGTGCCTGACGCCCATTAGTTACCCTAATCCCGCTATCCCTGTGCCTGACGCCCATTAGTTACCCTAATCCCGCTATCCCTGTGCCTGACGCCCATTAGTTACCCTAATCCCGCTATCCCTGTGCCTGACGCCCATTAGTTACCCTAATCCCGCTATCCCTGTGCCTGACGCCCATTAGTTACCCTAATCCCGCTATCCCCTGTGCCTGACGCCCATTAGTTACCCTAATCCCGCTATCCCCTGTGCCTGACGCCCATTAGTTACCCTAATCCCGCTATCCCCATGGGCTGTCTGACCCTTCCCACCCATCCTGGCAACTACTACATGCACACATGGCTGATAACAGAGGACAAAAGCTTGCAGGGAGGTATGGGCTGAATGATTACTGTGATAAATGCGGGTACATTTAGGGCACCACAAACTCGGCCACTTGCTTTTATTGATCTGTATTTTATGGTACCAATAAATCTATGAATCTATCAGAATCTACTACTAGTAACCAGCGTGTCTACTGACGGCTGGAGCAATATTCTGGAGATTGTCACCATATCTCACCCCTGGGACATTGTCTCTCAGCGTGGGGTCAGAGGAATGTATAAGGCCTAACCCTGACTGGTTACTTTGGGTGAGTTACAGTCATGGGTAGGGTGTCAGGTATAGGGCCGAGAAGTGAATGAGTTTACACGCTAATAACGTCCGATTACCCCTCATTGTTTAATCAGTTTCCCTAGTTCACCGTTATAGTGTATTTTATGTTGTCCGGACCCGGATTGCCCATTGTGCACAGCGTAGGAAGGTGCAAGAGTATGGCCATATGCTGCACTCTTTTTGGCTCTTTGTGTACCCAGCCGGCGGTGCTGGGATAGGGCCGGTGTACCCCATGACCCGGGCTGTCAACTTCCGGACAGGTAAAGAGGAGACAGCTGAGAGTAGAGGGGAGGTTGCTGGGTGGGAAGATGGAGAACTGAATTACAGACATATATATATAGAAACATAGAAACATAGGGGGTAATTCCAAGTTGATCGCAGCAGGATTTTTTTTAGCAATTGGGCAAAACCATGTGCACTGCAGGGGAGGCAGATATAACATGTGCAGAGAGAGATAGATTTGGGTGGGTTATTTTGTTTCTGTGCAGGGTAAATACTGGCTGCTTTATTTTTACACTGCAAATTAGATTGCAGATTGAACACACCCCACCCAAATCTAACTCTCTCTGCACATGTTATATCTGCCTCCCCTGCAGTGCACATGGTTTTGCACAATTGCTAACAAAAATCCTGCTGCGATCAACTTGGAATTACCCCCATAGAATTTGTCGGCAGATAAGAACCACTTGGCCCATCTAGTTTGCCCCTTTATTTTTTTTTACATTATTTTTATCTCTAACCTTATTTGATCCTTATGTCTTTGTAAGGATATCCTTATGTCTATCCCATGCATGTTTAAATTGCTCTACTGTCTTAGCCTCTACCACCTCTGATGGGAGGCTATTCCACTTGTCCACTACCCTTTCTGTGAAATAATTTTTCCGCAAATTTCCCCAGAACCTCCCCCCCTCCAGCGTCAGTGCATGTCCTCGTGTCCTATTGCTTCTCTTCATTTGGAGAATGTTTCCCTCCTGGACTTTGTTAAAACCCTTGATATATTTGAAAGTTTCTATCATGTCCCCCCTTTCCCTTCACTGCCCCACACTATACATATTGAGAATATATGTCCCCAGGGCTCAGCGCCCCTGTAACGCTAATCACCCTGGGACAGGACAATTCTACATTACAGGACATGCTGGGGACATCCTGCCAGACCCTGTATCTAATAAGGAGTTGCTGCTATTTCATTGGTAGCACACCTCTCCTGGAACCTGTATCAAAACGCCTCCTGTTCAGGTGAGATAACAATCACATAAATCCTGCCCTTACTTTTGCCATTTGTACAATGTTCGGTAACTCGGTGAGACAGGATATCGGGATGACATCGTGGTACGTTTGGCATTTTGTCCTGAAACAAGAAATCAGACGGGAAAAGACATGTAACACCCTGTGATATTCACACTTACCTGCAAACACACCTACAAAGACTAGTAACTAAACTCTCCCCAATCACTGAGCGGGGTTATTCTTTGGCAGTGTAGTATACGGGATATACTGTGTAGTATGAGTGATATACTGTGTAGTATGAGGGATACACTGTGTAGTATGAGGGATATAATGTGTAGTATGAGGGATATAATGTGTAGTATGAGGGATACACTGTGTAGTATGAGGGATACACTGTGTAGTATGAGGGATATACTGTGTAGTATGAGGGATATACTGTGTAGTATGAGGGATATAATGTGTAGTATGAGGGATATAATGTGTAGTATGAGGGATACACTGTGTAGTATGAGGGATACACTGTGTAGTATGAGGGATATATTGTGTAGTATGAGGGATGTACTGTGTAGTATGAGGGATACACTGTGTAGTATGAGGGATATACTGTGTAGTATGAGGGATACACTGTGTAGTATGAGGGATATACTGTGTAGTATGAGGGATATACTGTGTAGTATGAGGGATAGAATGTGTAGTATGAGGGATACACTGTGTAGTATGAGGGATACACTTTGTAGTATTAGGGATAGAATGTGCAGTATGAGGGATACACTGTGTAGTATGAGGGATATACTGTGTAGTATGAGGGATACACTGTGTAGTATGAGGGATATACTGTGTAGTATGGGGGATATAATGTGTAGTGTGAGGGATACACTGTGTAGTATGAGGGATACTCTGTGTAGTATGAGGGATACTCTGTGTAGTCTGAGGGATATACTGTGTAGTATGAGGGATATACTGTGTAGTATGAGGGATATAATGTGTAGTATGAGGGATATACTGTGTAGTATGAGGGATACACTGTGTAGTATGAGGGATATACTGTGTAGTATGAGGGATATACTGTGTAGTATGAGGGATACACTGTGTAGTATGAGGGATATACTGTGTAGTATGAGGGATACACTGTGTAGTATGAGGGATATACTGTGTAGTATGAGGGATACACTGTGTAGTATGAGGGATATACTGTGTAGTATGAGGGATATAATGTGTAGTGTGAGGGATATACTGTGTAGTATGAGGGATATAATGTGTAGTATGAGGGATATAATGTGTAGTATGAGGGATACACTGTGTAGTATGAGGGATACACTGTGTAGTATGAGGGATATACTGTGTAGTATGAGGGATATACTGTGTAGTATGAGGGATACACTGTGTAGTATGAGGGATATAATGTGTAGTATGAGGGATATAATGTGTAGTATGAGGGATACACTGTGTAGTATGAGGGATACACTGTGTAGTATGAGGGATATATTGTGTAGTATGAGGGATATACTGTGTAGTATGAGGGATATAGTGTGTAGTATGAGGGATATACTGTGTAGTATTAGGGATAGAATGTGTAGTATGAGGGATACACTGTGTAGTATGAGGGATATACTGTGTAGTATGAGGGATACACTCTGTAGTATGAGTGATATACTGTGTAGTATGAGTGATATACTGTGTAGTATGAGTGATATACTGTGTAGTCTGAGGGATACACTGTGTAGTATGAGGGATATAATGTGTAGTGTGAGGGATACACTGTGTAGTATGAGGGATACTCTGTGTAGTCTGAGGGATATACTGTGTAGTATGAGGGATATACTGTGTAGTATGAGGGATATACTGTGTAGTATGAGGGATACACTGTGTAGTATGAGGGATATACTGTGTAGTATGAGGGATATACTGTGTAGTATGAGGAATACACTGTGTAGTATGAGGGATACACTGTGTAGTATGAGGGATATACTGTGTAGTATGAGGGATACGATGTGTAGTATGAGGGATACACTGTGTAGTATGAGGGATACACTGTGTAGTATGAGGGATACACTGTGTAGTATGAGGGATACACTGTGTAGTATGAGGGATATACTGTGTAGTATGAGGGATACACTGTGTAGTATGAGGGATACACTGTGTAGTATGAGGGATATACTGTGTAGTATGAGGGATACACTGTGTAGTATGAGGGATACACTGTGTAGTATGAGGGATACACTGTGTAGTATGAGGGATATAATGTGTAGTACGAGAGATATACTGTGTAGTACGAGGGATACACTGTGTAGTATGAGGGTTATACTGTGTAGTATGAGGGATATAATGTGTAGTATGAGGGATAAACTGTGTAGTACGAGGGATACACTGTGTAGTATGAGGGATACACTGTGTAGTATGAGGGATATACTGTGTAGTATGAGGGATATACTGTGTAGTATGAGGGATATAATGTGTAGAATGAGTGATACACTGTGTAGTATGAGGGATACACTGTGTAGTATGAGGGATATACTGTCTAGTATGAGGGATATAATGTGTAGTATGAGGGATATACTGTGTAGTATGAGGGATATAATGTGTAGTATGAGGGATACACTGTGTAGTATGAGGGATACACTGTGTAGTATGAGGGATACACTGTTTAGTATGAGGGATATAATGTGTAGTATGAGGGATATAATGTGTAGTATGAGGGATACACTGTGTAGTATGAGGGATACACTGTGTAGTATGAGGGATATATTGTGTAGTATGAGGGATATACTGTGTAGTATGAGGGATACACTGTGTAGTATGAGGGATATACTGTGTAGTATGAGGGATAGAATGTGTAGTATGAGGGATACACTGTGTAGTATGAGGGATATATTGTGTAGTATGAGGGATATACTGTGTAGTATGAGGGATACACTGTGTAGTATGAGGGATATACTGTGTAGTATGAGGGATAGAATGTGTAGTATGAGGGATATACTGTGTAGTATGAGGGATATAATGTGTAGTATGAGGGATACACTGTGTAGTATGAGGGATATACTGTGTAGTGTGAGGGATAGAATGTGTAGTATGAGGGATATACTGTGTAGTATGAGGGATACACTGTGTAGTATGAGTGATATAATGTGTAGTATGAGGGATATACTGTGTAGTATGAGGGATATACTGTGTAGTATGAGGGATATAATGTGTATTATGAGGGATACACTGTGTAGTATGAGGGATACACTGTGTAGTATGAGGGATATAATGTGTAGTATGAGGGATATAATGTGTAGTATGAGGGATACACTGTGTAGTACGAGGGATACACTGTGTAGTATGAGGGATATATTGTGTAGTATGAGGGATACACTGTGTAGTATGAGGGATACACTGTGTAGTATGAGGGATATACTGTGTAGTATGAGGGATATACTGTGTAGTATGAGGGATATAATGTGTAGAATGAGTGATACACTGTGTAGTATGAGGGATACACTGTGTAGTATGAGGGATATACTGTCTAGTATGAGGGATATAATGTGTAGTATGAGGGATATAATGTGTAGTATGAGGGATACACTGTGTAGTATGAGGGATACACTGTGTAGTATGAGGGATACACTCTGTAGTATGAGTGATATACTGTGTAGTATGAGTGATATACTGTGTAGTATGAGTGATATACTGTGTAGTCTGAGGGATACACTGTGTAGTATGAGGGATATACTGTGTAGTATGAGGGATATACTGTGTAGTATGAGGGATACACTGTGTAGTATGAGGGATACACTGTGTAGTATGAGGGATATACTGTGTAGTATGAGGGATATACTGTGTAGTATGAGGGATATACTGTGTAGTATGAGGGATATACTGTGTAGTATGAGGGATACACTGTGTAGTATGAGGGATACACTGTGTAGTATGAGGGATATACTGTGTAGTATGAGGGATATACTGTGTAGTATGAGGAATACACTGTGTAGTATGAGGGATACACTGTGTAGTATGAGGGATATACTGTGTAGTATGAGGGATACGATGTGTAGTATGAGGGATACGATGTGTAGTATGAGGGATACACTGTGTAGTATGAGGGATACACTGTGTAGTATGAGGGATACACTCATACTACATGAGTGATACGATGTGTAGTATGAGGGATATACTGTGTAGTATGAGGGATACACTGTGTAGTATGAGGGATACACTGTGTAGTATGAGGGATACACTGTGTAGTATGAGGGATATACTGTGTAGTACGAGAGATATACTGTGTAGTACGAGGGATACACTGTGTAGTATGAGGGTTATACTGTGTAGTATGAGGGATATAATGTGTAGTATGAGGGATAAACTGTGTAGTACGAGGGATACACTGTGTAGTATGAGGGATACACTGTGTAGTATGAGGGATATACTGTGTAGTATGAGGGATATACTGTGTAGTATGAGGGATATAATGTGTAGAATGAGTGATACACTGTGTAGTATGAGGGATACACTGTGTAGTATGAGGGATATATTGTGTAGTATGAGGGATATACTGTGTAGTATGAGGGATACACTGTGTAGTATGAGGGATACACTGTGTAGTATGAGGGATATACTGTCTAGTATGAGGGATATAATGTGTAGTATGAGGGATATACTGTGTAGTATGAGGGATATAATGTGTAGTATGAGGGATACACTGTGTAGTATGAGGGATACACTGTGTAGTATGAGGGATACACTGTGTAGTATGAGGGATACACTGTGTAGTATGAGGGATATAATGTGTAGTATGAGGGATACACTGTGTAGTATGAGGGATACACTGTGTAGTATGAGGGATATACTGTGTAGTATGAGGGATACACTGTGTAGTATGAGGGATATACTGTGTAGTATGAGGGATAGAATGTGTAGTATGAGGGATACACTGTGTAGTATGAGGGATATATTGTGTAGTATGAGGGATATACTGTGTAGTATGAGGGATACACTGTGTAGTATGAGGGATAGAATGTGTAGTATGAGGGATATACTGTGTAGTATGAGGGATATAATGTGTAGTATGAGGGATACACTGTGTAGTATGAGGGATATACTGTGTAGTGTGAGGGATATAATGTGTAGTATGAGGGATATACTGTGTAGTATGAGGGATACACTGTGTAGTATGAGTGATATAATGTGTAGTATGAGGGATATACTGTGTAGTATGAGGGATATACTGTGTAGTATGAGGGATATAATGTGTATTATGAGGGATACACTGTGTAGTATGAGGGATACACTGTGTAGTATGAGGGATATAATGTGTAGTATGAGGGATATAATGTGTAGTATGAGGGATACACTGTGTAGTACGAGGGATACACTGTGTAGTATGAGGGATATATTGTGTAGTATGAGGGATACACTGTGTAGTATGAGGGATACACTGTGTAGTATGAGGGATATACTGTGTAGTATGAGGGATATACTGTGTAGTATGAGGGATATAATGTGTAGAATGAGTGATACACTGTGTAGTATGAGGGATACACTGTGTAGTATGAGGGATATACTGTCTAGTATGAGGGATATAATGTGTAGTATGAGGGATATAATGTGTAGTATGAGGGATATAATGTGTAGTATGAGGGATACACTGTGTAGTATGAGGGATACACTGTGTAGTATGAGGGATACACTGTGTAGTATGAGGGATATAATGTGTAGTATGAGGGATATAATGTGTAGTATGAGGGATACACTGTGTAGTATGAGGGATACACTGTGTAGTATGAGGGATATATTGTGTAGTATGAGGGATATACTGTGTAGTATGAGGGATACACTGTGTAGTATGAGGGATATACTGTGTAGTATGAGGGATAGAATGTGTAGTATGAGGGATAGAATGTGTAGTATGAGGGATACACTGCAGAGCCGGCCATAGGTATAGGCAAACTAGGCAATTGCCTAGGGCATTTGATATGCCTAGGGGCATCAGCAGCTTCTGCTGATTAAAATGATATGCGACATGCCTATATTCTGTGTGTACCATTTCATATGCAGATACAGCCACAGTCTCACGCTGTATATAGGCATGCTGCATATCATTTTAATCAGCAGAAGCTGCTTGTGCATCCTAGCCACATAGCAATGCAAATAAGATGCATTTTCATTAAAAAAAAAGGTGCCCAACGTTAGCATTGAGGCAAGATTTATGAGGACACATCTGTAATATCCAAGCAGAGGCAGAGGTCACAGTGTTAGTGGCAGTGTGAGTGCTGTGTGCATGTGAGTGGGTTGGTTGTGCAGTATTGTTCAGAATATGTGTAAGGAGCATTATGTGTGTTATGTAAAAATGCATTAATAATGTGCAACATGTGTAAGGGGCACTATGTGTGTCATTATGTGTATAAGGGCATTAATAATGTGCAGCATATGTGTAACAGGGTAGTACTGTATGTGTGTCATTATGTGTATAGGGGAACTAATAATGTGCAGCAAATGTGTAGGGGGCACTATGTGTGTCATTATGTGTATAAGGGCATTAATAATGTGCGGCATATGTGTAAGGGACATTATTTGTGAAAGGGCATTAATAAAGGTTGTCATAATGTGTAAGGCGCATTATGTTTATAAGGACATTAATAATGTGTCTCATGTGTAAGGGGCGTTACTGTGTGGAATTATGTGTATAAATGGATTACTAATGTGTGGCATTATGTGTATAAGGTGCTCTACTATGTGGCGTTGCGTATAGAAAGGGCACTACTGTGTCGTCTAATGTGAATAAAGAGTAATAGGGTGTGGTGTAATGTGAATAAGGAGCAATTCAGTGTGATGTAATGTGAATAAGGGGCTCTACTGTGAGGAGTAACTTTTAAGGTAAAGTAGTACTACTGTGGGATTTAATATGAATTATGGACACTATCGCATGATCAAATGTGAATAAAGTTGCAGTACTGTGTGGGGTAATTGGAATTGGGGTTACCATTGTGTGGCCATGCCCCTTGCCAGCAAAAACACACCCCTTTTTGGTCTGCGCGCCAAATGTGCGAACTGTTCCTGTTTAAAATATAGGGGGTACAAACACCAAAATAAGGACTGCTACGGGTGAGGGGTGATAGTGCTGGGAAAGAGGTGCAAGGTCAGAGGCGGAATCAGCGGTTGTGCTAGGGGGCACCAGCCAAAATCTTGCCTAGGGCATCATATTGGTTAGGGCCGACTCTGATACACTGTGTAGTATGAGGGATATATTGTGTAGTATGAGGGATATACTGTGTAGTATGAGGGATATATTGTGTAGTATGAGGGATATACTGTGTAGTATGAGGGATACACTGTGTAGTATGAGGGATATACTGTGTAGTATGAGGGATAGAATGTGTAGTATGAGGGATATACTGTGTAGTATGAGGGATATAATGTGTAGTATGAGGGATACACTGTGTAGTATGAGGGATATACTGTGTGGTGTGAGGGATATAATGTGTAGTATGAGGGATATACTGTGTAGTATGAGGGATACACTGTGTAGTATGAGGGATATAATGTGTAGTATGAGGGATATAATGTGTAGTATGAGGCATACACTGTGTAGTATGAGGGATACACTGTGTAGTATGAGGGATATAATGTGTAGTATGAGGGATATACTGTGTAATATGAGGGATATAATGTGTAGTATGAGGGATATAATGTGTAGTATGAGGGATATAATGTGTAGTATGAGGGATACACTGTGTAGTATGAGGGATATACTGTGTGGTGTGAGGGATATAATGTGTAGTGTGAGGGATATAATGTGTAGTATGAGGATATACTGTGTAGTATGAGGGATACACTGTGTAGTATGAGGCATACACTGTGTAGTATGAGGGATACACTGTGTAGTATGAGGGATATAATGTGTAGTATGAGGGATATACTGTGTAGTATGAGGGATATACTGTGTAGTATGAGGGATATAATGTATAGTATGAGGGATATACTGTGTAGTATGAGGGATATACTGTGTGGTGTGAGGGATATAATGTGTAGTGTGAGGGATATAATGTGTAGTATGAGGGATATACTGTGTAGTATGAGGGATACACTGTGTAGTATGAGGCATACACTGTGTAGTATGAGGCATACACTGTGTAGTATGAGGGATACACTGTGTAGTATGAGGGATATAATGTGTAGTATGAGGGATATACTGTGTAGTATGAGGGATATACTGTGTAGTATGAGGGATATAATGTGTAGTATGAGGGATATACTGTGTAGTATGAGGGATATATTGTATGTAATGTGTGTGTGATAGATAGATATATGAGAACACGGGAATATATCACCCCTGAGTCCTCCTCTACCTCATCAGCGCTCAGTGTGACCGTGGGACGCAGTCTCCTCATCCACACCAGATGTGTCTACAGTCATATTGCCGACACCAGACAGGAGATATTTGTAATGCTGACACCAGTAGGATGACATTCACAATGCTGACACAGAAAGGCAACATTGATGATGATGATGATGACATGGTTCAAATGTCGACATCATTACTGCAGACAACTTGTGAATGTTGACATGGACAGAATATCACATAAAATTTCGACATTGGTAAAACGGCAGCATTTGCATTAGGCTTCGGGCATTAAGGATAGAATCACAGTAAAAACACATTGTCGACATGTCAATGATGTCAACTTTACATCAATGTTGACATGCTGAACGTCGCCAATGGTTATGTCAACATTTTCATATCGACCTAATGAATGTCGCCATTCTGACCAGAGACGTAACATAGAAACCCATGGCGGCATCGCACAGGGGATATCTGCGATGCTATAACCCTCCTCCGATCACATCCGTCACCTGGGGCGCAGCCCTCCATGTACTCACACCTGTACTGTGACATCAGGGACCCCTCCAGCCAGAGGAGACACAGGACACAGACGTCACATAATACCTACCGGAGCAGTAGGCGGAGGTGCTCCTGGTCTCCGATGACATCATACTTCATGGAGAAGACGAGATGACCCAGCGCAGCATCCACCGAGTAATAGTTAAAGTGTTCCTAGAACATATCACCAGAGTCAGAGTACGGTAACCGGAGTGTCTCTATATACCGGGGTCAGTGTACAGTAACCGGCGTGTCTCTATATACCAGGGTCAGTGTACGGTAACCGGAGTGCCTCTATATACCGGGGTCAGTGTACAGTAACCGGCGTGTCTCTATATACCAGGGTCAGTGTACGGTAACCGGAGTGCCTCTATATACTGGGGTCAGTGTACGGTAACCGGAGTGTCTCTATATACCGGGGTCAGTTTACGGTACCCGGAGTGTCTCTATATACCGGGGTCAGTGTACAGTAACCGGCGTGTCTCTATATACCAGGGTCAGTGTATGGTAACCGGAGTGCCTCTATATACTGGGGACAGTGTACGGTAACCGGAGTGTCTCTTTATACTGGGGTCAGTTTACGGTAACCGGAGCGTCTCTATATATTGGGGGCAGTGTACGGTAACTGGAGTGTCTCTATATACCAGGGTCAGTGTACGGTAACTGGAATGTCTCTATATACCGGGGTCACTGTACGGTAACCGGAATGTCTCTCTATACCGGGGTCAGTGTACGGTAACCGGTGTGTCTCTATATACCGGGGTCAGTGTACGGAAACCGGAGTGTCTCTATATACCGGGGTCAGTGTATGGTAACCGGAGTGTCTCTATATACCGGGTTCAGTGTACGGAAACCGGAGTGTCTCTATATACCGGGGTCAGTGTATGGTAACCGGAGTGTCTCTATATACCGGGGTCAGTGTACGATAACCGGTGTCTCTCTATATACCGGGGTCAGTATACGGAAACTGGAGTGTCTCTATATACGGGGGTCAGTGTACGGTAACCGGAATGTCTCTATATACCGGGGTCAGTGTATGGTAGGTGGTTAGGGGAATGTGGTGTGTATTTACCTGTCCCAGGAAGTGTATACGGTACATCTGGTATTCGGTGTTATGGTGCTATCTTTGTATTATGCCGGTTAGGGGAATGCAGTGTGTATTTACTTGTGTATGCGGTACAGCCGGTGTTGGGTACTGTGGTGCTATCTCTGTATTGTGCCGGTTAGGGGAATGCGGTGTGTATTTACCTGTCCCAGGAAGTGTATGCGGTACAGCCGGTGTTTGGCGCTGTGGTTCTATCTCTGTATTGTGCTGGTTAGGGGAATGCGGTGTGTATTTACCTGTCCCAGGAAGTGTTTGCGGTACAGCCGGTGTTTGGCGCTGTGGTTCTATCTCTGTATTGTGCCGGTTAGGGGAATGCGGTGTGTATTTACCTGTCCCAGGAAGTGTTTGCAGTACAGCCGGTGTTGGGTACTGTGGTGCTATCTCTGTATTGTGCCGGTTAGGGGAATGCGGTGTGTATTTACCTTTCCCAGGAAGTGTTTGCAGTACAGCCGGTGTTGGGTACTGTGGTGCTATCTCTGTATTGTGCCGGTTAGGGGAATGCGGTGTGTATTTACCTGTCCCAGGAAGTGTATGCGGTACAGCCGGTGTTCGGCGCATTGGTGCTATCTCTGTATTGTGCCGGTTATATGAATGCGGTGTGCATTTACCTGTCCCAGGAAGTGTTTGCAGTACAGCCGGTGTTGGGTACTGTGGTGCTATCTCTGTATTGTGCCGGTTAGGGGAATGCGGTGTGTATTTACCTGTCCCAGGAAGTGGTTGCAGTACAGACGGTGTTTGGCGCTGTGGTGCTATCTCTGTATTGTGCCGGTTATATGAATGCGGTGTGTATTTACCTGTCCCAGGAAGTGTTTGCAGTACAGCCGGTGTTGGGTACTGTGGTGCTATCTCTGTATTGTGCCGGTTAGAGGAATGCGGTGTGTATTTACCTGTCCCAGGAAGTGTTTGCGGTACAGCCGGTGTTTGGCGCTGTGGTGCTATCTCTGTATTGTGCCAGTTATAGGAATGCGGTGTGTATTTACCTGTCCCAGGAAGTGTTTGCAGTACAGCCGGTGTTGGGTACTGTGGTGCTATCTCTGTATTGTGCCGGTTAGGGGAATGCGGTGTGTATTTACCTGTCCCAGGAAGTGTATGCGGTACAGCCGGTGTTCGGCGCATTGGTGCTATCTCTGTATTGTGCCGGTTATATGAATGCGGTGTGTATTTACCTGTCCCAGGAAGTGTTTGCGGTACAAACGGTGTTCAGTGTTATGGTGCTATCTCTGTATTGTACCGGTTATAGGAATGCGGTGTGTATTTACCTGTCCCAGGAGGTGTTTGCTGTACAGCCGGTGTTCGGCGCATTGGTGCTATTTCTGTATTGTGCCGGTTATAGGAATGTGGTGTGGTTTTTTTTACCTGTCCCAGGAAGTGATGCGGTACAGCCGGTGTTCATGTTATGGTGCTATCTCTGTGTTGTGCCGGTTAGGGGAATGCGGTGTGTATTACCTGTCCCAGGAAGTGTATGCTGTACAGCCGGTGTTTGGCGCTGTGGTTCTATCTCTGTATTGTGCCGGTTAGGGGAATGCGGTGTGTATTTACCTGTCCCAGGAAGTGTATGCGGTACAGCCGGTGTTGGGTACTGTGGTGCTATCTCTGTATTGTGCCGGTTAGGGGAATGCAGTGTGTATTTACCTGTCCCAGGAAGTGTATGCGGTACAGCCGGTGTTGGGTACTGTGGTGCTATCTCTGTATTATGCCGGTTATAGGAATGCGGTGTGTATTTACCTGTCCCAGGAGGTGTTTGCGGTACAGCCGGTGTTTGGCGCTGTGGTTCTATCTCTGTATTGTGCCGGTTATAGGAATGCGGTGTGTATTTACCTGTCCCAGGAAGTGTTTGCGGTACAGCCGGTGTTTGGCGCTGTGGTGCTATCTCTGTATTGTGCCGGTTAGGGGAATGCGGTGTGTATTTACCTGTCCCAGGAAGTGTTTGCGGTACAGCCGGTGTTTGGCGCTGTGGTTCTATCTCTGTATTGTGCCAGTTATAGGAATGCGGTGTGTATTTACCTGTCCCAGGAAGTGTTTGCAGTACAGACGGTGTTTGGCGCTGTGGTTCTATCTCTGTATTGTGCCGGTTAGGGGAATGCGGTGTGTATTTACCTGTCCCAGGAAGTGTATGCGGTACAGCCGGTGTTTGGCGCTGTGGTTCTATCTCTGTATTGTGCCGGTTAGGGGAATGCGGTGTGTATTTACCTGTCCCAGGAAGTGTTTGTGGTACAGCCGGTGTTGGGTACTAGGTGCTATCTCTGTATTGTGCCAGTTATAGGAATGCGGTGTGTATTTACCTGTCCCAGGAAGTGTATGCGGCACAGCCGGTGTTCAGCGCATTGGTGCTATCTCTGTATTGTGCCGGTTATATGAATGCGGTGTGTATTTACCTGTCCCAGGAAGTGTTTGCAGTACAGCCGGTGTTGGGTACTGTGGTGCTATCTCTGTATTGTGCCGGTTAGGGGAATGCGGTGTGTATTTACCTGTCCCAGGAAGTGTTTGCGGTACAGCCGGTGTTTGGCGCTGTGGTGCTATCTCTGTGTTGTGCCGGTTAGAGGAATGTGATGTGTATTTACCAGTCCCAGGAAGTGTTTGCGGTACAGCCAGTGTTTGGCGCTGTGGTGCTATCTCTGTGTTGTGCCGGTTAGGGGAATGCGGTATGTATTTACCTGTCCCAGGAAGTGTATACGGTACATCTGGTATTCGGTGTTATGGTGCTATCTTTGTATTATGCCGGTTAGGGGAATGCAGTGTGTATTTACTATTTACTTGTGTATGCGGTACAGCCGGTGTTGGGTACTGTGGTGCTATCTCTGTATTGTGCCGGTTAGGGGAATGCGGTGTGTATTTACCTGTCCCAGGAAGTGTTTGCGGTACAGCCGGTGTTTGGCGCTGTGGTGCTATCTCTGTATTGTGCCAGTTATAGGAATGCGGTGTGTATTTACCTGTCCCAGGAAGTGTTTGCGGTACAGCCGGTGTTTGGCGCTGTGGTGCTATCTCTGTATTGTGCCGGTTAGGGGAATGCGGTGTGTATTTACCTGTCCCAGGAAGTGTTTGCGGTACAGCCGGTGTTTGGCGCTGTGGTGCTATCTCTGTGTTGTGCCGGTTAGGGGAATGCGGTGTGTATTTACCTTTCCCAGGAAGTGTATGCGGTACAGCCGGTGTTCGGTGTTATGGTGCTATCTTTGTATTATGGGGGTCATTCCGAGTTGTTCGCT
>NC_086453.1:6066435-6258079 GCF_028390025.1 Pseudophryne corroboree | reverse complement strand
CACGGTACAGTACAGTGGAAATATTGCGCAGTTCCTGGCGCATTTTGGCCTGACAGTACCAACAAAAGCATGCAAGCGCTGCCCCCAAACAAGTGCTGCGCCCAAACAAGTGCTGCCGCTAAACAAGTGCCGCCCCCGAACAAGTGCTGCGCCCAAACAAGTGCCGCCGCTAAACAAGTGCCGCCCCCGAAGTGCTGCGCCCAAACAAGTGCCGCCCCCAAACAAGTGCCGCCGCTAAACAAGTGCCGCCCCCGAACAAGTGCTGCGCCCAAACAAGTGCCGCCGCTAAACAAGTGCCGCCCCCGAACAAGTGCTGCCCCCAAACAAGTGCCGCCCCCAAACAAGTGCCGCCGCTAAACAAGTGCCGCCCCCTAACAAATGCTGCCCCCAAACAAGTGCCGCCCCCAAACAAGTGCCGCCGCTAAACAAGTGCCGCCCCCTAACATGTGCTGACCCCAAACAAGTGCCGGCCCCAAACAAGTGCCGCTGTTAAACAAGTGTCGCCCCTGAACAAGTGCCGCCCCTGAACAAGTGCCGCCCCCAAACAAGTGCTGCCCCCAAACAAGTGCTGCCCCCAAACAAGTGCCGCTCCCAAACAATTTCCGCCCCTAAACAAGTGCCGCCCCCAAACAAGTGCTGCCCCCAAACAAGTGCCGCCCCCAAACAAGTGCTGCCACTTGACACGTGCCGCCCTGGCAAATTTGGTAATAAAAATGCAGATCACAGAATTCCACACATCATGCAGGTATAACATCCCTCATACATAACGTCATAGTTGAACTTATGCTGTGGAATTGAGCAGTTCATACCAAAGAGGTGTGACTTCTGTGCAGCGGTGCAAGTAGAAATGTTTTCTTAGTGGTACTGATAGTAAAAAAAATGGGCGTGGTCACATGTCATGAGGGGGTGTGGTCACACAAAACTAGGGGAGCGCCTACATGACAATAGGGGCATGGCCACATTATGCCACACACCGTAATGCCCATTACACATTATGCCACACACCGTAATGCCCATTACACATTATGCCACACACTGTAATGCTTATTACACATTATGCCACACACCGTATTGCCCCTTACACATGCCACACACCGTATATGCCACTTACACATTATGCCACACACTGTAATGCCTATTACACATTATGCCACACACCGTAATGCCCATTACACATTATGCCACACACGTAACAATTATGCCACACACCGTAACACCCATTACACATTATGCCACACACCGTAATGCCCATTACACATTATGCCACACACCGTAATACCGATTACACATTATGCAACACACCATAACACCTATTACACATTGGGGGTCATTCCGAGTTGATCGCTAGCTGAAAATGTTCGCTGCGCAGCGATGAAGCAAAAAAAAAAATGGCACTTCTGCACATGCGTATGCGGCGCAGTGCGCACGCGTGACGTACTTTCACAACGGCCGATGCAGTTTCACACAAGGTCTAGCGAAGCTTTTCAGTCGCACTGCTGGCCGCAGAGTGATTGACATGAAGTGGGCGTTTCCGGGTGTCAACTGACCGTTTTCAGGGAGTGGCTGGAAGAACGCAGGGCGTGTTTGTGACGTCAAATCCGGTACTGAACAGTCTGAAGTGATCGCAAAAGCTGAATAGGTTTGAAGCTACTCTGAAACAGCACAATTTTTTTTTTGTAGTCGCTCTGCGGTCCTTTTGTTCGCACTTCTGCTAAGCTAAGATACACTCCCAGAGGGCGGCGGCTTAGCGTTTGCACGGCTGCTAAAAGTGGCTACTGTAGCAAGCGATCAACTCGGAATGACCCCCATTATGCCACACACCGTATTGCCAATTACACATTATCCCCCACACTGTAATTCTTATTACACATTATGCCACACACCGTAATGCTTATTACACATTATGCCACACATCGTAATGTCCCTTACACATTATGCCACACACCGTAATGCCCATGACACATTATGCCACACACCGTAATGCTTATTACACATTATGCCACACACCGTAATGTTTATTACACATTATGCCACACATCGTAATGTCCCTTACACATTATGCCACACACCGTAATGCCCATGACACATTATGCCACACACCGTAATGCTTATTACACATTATGCCACACACCGTAATGCTTATTACACATTATGCCACACATCGTAATGTCCCTTACACATTGTGCCACACACCGTAATGCCCATTACACATTATGCCACACACCGTAATGCTTATTACACATTATGCCACACATCGTAATGTCCCTTACACATTATGCCACACACCGTAATGCCCATTACACATTATGCCACACACCGTAATGCTTATTACACATTATGCCACACATCGTAATGTCCCTTACACATTATGCCACACACCGTAATGCCCCTTACACATTATGCCACACACCGTGATGCTTATTACACATTATGCCACACACCGTAACACCCCTTACACATTATGCCACACATCGTAATGCCTATTACATATTATACCACACACCATAATGCCTTTTACATATTATGGCACACACAGTTATGCCACTGACACCCTTTTACAAAAATGCTGCTAATAAATTATGCCCCAGCGGTGGGCTGGTGGTACGCATATTTCTTAATGGTACTCCGTACCACCCCGTACCACCCTACTTTCAGCACAGCTCGTGTGTGACAGTTACACATGTAACCGCCTCTGTTGGCATGTCCCGAGAGGCACAGGACAGTAGGCACCTCACTGTATAGTTGGTGGGGTGCTAGGATGCACAAGTGCGTTTGCAATAGGCATTGGGCGTATTTAGTCACAGAGAAGGACAGACAGAACCCCGGGGGGATGAGGAGCCCACTTTACTATACCCAGTACCCACCAGCAGCAGCACAGCTCTGGGCCGGAGCGTGAGTCAGACACAATGCGCATCCACGTGTTATAAATAAACAAGTATTGTTGTGTTTGATTACGCAGAACAGACAGAGTACAGCGAGAACTCTGCATATAAGTATAAGGCTGTATAATAGTAGGGCGGCCGTGCCCAGCTGGAGACCCTTTCAGGAGAACACAGGAGGGAAGCCAGACGTATTCATGCAGAGATTGGAGAGAGTTCTGTGCTCCATCTCATGTGACAGACACCGCAGGGCGCTGTGACAGCACAATCTGACTGCAGAGGACGCAGAAACCAGCAGCGAGGGTTCCTGAGTCACCGTGTAACGCTCTGACACCAGACAGCTCTGCCCTCCGGCCGGGCGGCCCGGGTGTGACACGTACAGGAGCCAGCCAGATACCCAAGGCGTATACAGCGTGCCTGCCATAGCCGTAATACGGTCTCTGCAATCACATGGTCGGCAGTGTGTAATCTGTACACCAGCATTGTGTCATGGTGCTTATGCCGTATGGACAGAGAGCAGCGCCAGCAGGGACAGGGAGAAGCAGAGATGTTGAAACGGGGCCACGGAACAATTCTCAGGCGGGTGTCACAGGGCAGAACACAATTACCACAATTCTCTCATCGCTTTCCAATAATATTATTGAAAAAGTTGATTTAAGAAATATAATATTTAATAATGTAGACTTTCTTTTAGGACTGTAAGTAGCAAATGGGGTAATATGCAGGACCTTCCCACCAGTAACATTCAGTTATCCTCCAAGAGGTGTCCCCAGCAGCACAGAGTATATCAGGAGATGAGTGATGTGTCAATGAGGACAGGGCTGCATGTGACAGGTGCTGTGACATAAGGTGAGGAGGGGAATGGAGGCAGCAGGAAGTCACAGACTGAGAGTTATATAGTGTGAGGAGCAGGGTCCCCAGCAGCACAGAGTATATCAGGAGATGAGTGATGTGTCAGTGAGGACAGGGCTACATGTGACAGGTGCTGTGACATAAGGTGAGGAGGGGAATGGAGGCAGCAGGAAGTCACAGACTGAGAGTTATATAGTGTGAGGAGCAGGGTCCCCAGCAGCACAGAGTATATCAGGAGATGAGTGATGTGTCAGTGAGGACAGGGCTGCGTGTAACAGGGGCAGTGACATGATGTGAGGAGGGGAATGGAGGCAGCAGGAAGCCACAGACTGAGAGTTATATAGTGGGAGGAGCAGTGTACCCAGCAGCACAGAGTATATCAGGAGATGAGTGATGTGTCAGTGAGGACAGGACTGCATGTGACAGGGGCAGTGACATGATGTGAGGAGGGGAATGGAGGCAGCAGGAAGCCACAGACTGAGAGTTATATAGTGGGAGGAGCAGTGTCCCCAGCAGCACAGAGTAATTCAGGAGATGAGTGATGTGTCAGTGAGGACAGGGCTGCATGTGACAGGGGCAGTGACATGATGTGAGGAGGGGAATGGAGGCAGCAGGAAGCCACAGACTGAGAGTTATATAGTGGGAGGAGCAGGGTCCCCAGCAGCACAGAGTATATCATGAGATGAGTGATGTGTCAGTGAGGACAGGGATGCATGTGACAGGGGCACAGACGTAAGAGGTATATTGTGGAAGGAGCAGGGCAATCTAATTACAGAGTTTTGATGTGTGGCTCCTTCATAGGAAGATAGGAAGACTGCTGTGTAATATGTACAAAAAAATGATCAAATATTGAACTTGTTTTTTTTAAGGGTGAGGTCTGACAGAGACACCATACAGTGATCACTCCAGACTCCAGAGATAGGACCTGTGTCTCTGGATTGCACCAGCAGACATACAGCAGGGTGAGGAGAAAAGATGGTGAGAACCATAAGTGTCCTGTAGGGGGCGCACCTGCCTGGTCACATTGGGCTGGTATTGGCATTGTTGGAATGGTGGCTGGAATATGATTCCACGCTGCGGTACAATTACCATGAAACAGCTTTTCCCCTGGGCTGTAATAAAACCAGTATATCCTGCAATGCATTGCTGTAGCATACACGGTGATGTGACCAGATTATATGTATGTGATATGGGGGAGAGAAGCCGATATCAGCAGTATACAAGGTATAGGATTATTATACATTATAACGTAGCTTAGTGGTTACTCTGCGCTGGTGAACGAGTCTGCAAAGTGAAAGCAATTATCTATTTCCCTGAAACATCCATAATAAGACATGTACGTTCCAGGTTCTACATGAGAAGCCACACACTAACCAGCTCATATATTGTACATATACTTACTGCTTCTACTACATGCATCAGCACACACAGCGGAGGCCACATATATTGTGCAGAGCATATATAATACAATACCGCTATATACTGTATACAGTACACACATACTGTCCAGTAACTTCCATCACAGCGGAGGCCACATATATTGTGCAGAGCATATATAATACAATACCGCTATATACTGTATACAGTACACACATACTGTCCAGTAACTTCCATCACAGCGGAGGCCACATATATTGTGCAGAGCATATATAATACAATGCCGCTATATACTGTATACAGTACACACATACTGTCCAGTAACTTCCATCACAGTGGAGGCCACATATATTGTGCAGAGTATATATAATACAATACCACTATATACTATATACAGTACACACATACTGTCCAGTAACTTCCATCACAGCAGAGGCCACATATATTGTGCAGAGCATATATAATACAATACCGCTATATACTGTATACAGTACACACATACTGTCCAGTAATTCCATCACAGCAGAGACCACCTATATTGTGCAGAGCATATATAATACAATACCTCTATATACTGTATACAGTACACACATACTGTCTAGTAATTCCATCACAGCAGAGGCCACATATATTGTGCAGAGCATATATAATACAATACCACTATATACTGTATACAGTACACACATACTGTCCAGTAATTCCATCACAGCAGAGACCACATATATTGTGCAGAGCATATATAATACAATACCTCTATATACTGTATACAGTACACACATACTGTCCAGTAATTCCATCACAGCGGAGGCCACATATATTGTGCAGAGCATATATAATACAATACCACTATATACTATTTACAGCACACACATACTGTACAGTAACTTCCATCACAGCAGAAATCACATATATTGTGCAGAGCATATATAATACAATACAGCTATATACTGTATACAGTACACACATACTGTGCAGTAATTCCATCACAGCGGAGGCCATATATATTGTGCAGAGCAATATAATACAATACCGCTATATACTGTATACAGCACACACATACTGTCCAGTAACTTCCATCACAGCAGAGGCCACATATATTATACAGAGCATATATAATACAATACCACTATATACTGTATACAGTACAGCACACACATACTGTCCGGTAATTCCATCACAGCGGAGGGCACATATATTGTGCAGAGTATATATAATACAATACCACTATATACTATATACAGCACACACATACTGTCCAGTAACTTCCATCACAGCAGAGATCACATATATTGTGCAGAGCATATATAATACAATACCGCTATATACTGTATACAGTACACACATACTGTCCAGTAACTTCCATCACAGTGGAGGCCACATATATTGTGCAGAGCATATATAATACAATACCACTATATACTGTATACAGTACACACATACTGTCCAGTAATTCCATCACAGCGGAGGCCACATTTATTGTGCTGAGCATATATAATACAATACCGCTATATCCTGTATACAGTACACACATACTGTCCAGTTATTGCATCACAGCAGAGGCCACATATATTGTGCAAAGCATGTATAATACAATACCGCTATATACTGTATACAGTACACACATACTGTCCAGTAATTCCATCACAGCGGAGGCCACATATATTGTGCAGAGCATATATAATACAATACCGCTATATCCTGTATACAGTACAGCACACACATACTGTCCAGTTATTCCATCACAGCAGAGACCACATATATTGTGCAAAGCATGTATAATACAATACTGCTATATACTGTATACAGTACACACATACTGTCAAGTAATTCCATCACAGCGGAGGCCACATATATTGTGCAGAGCATATATAATACAATACCGCTATATCCTGTATACAGTACAGCACACACATAATGTCCAGTAATTCCATCACAGCAGAGGCCACATATAGTGTGCAGAGCATATATAATACAATGCCGCTATATACTGTATACAGTACAGCACACACATACTGTCCAGTAATTCCATCACAGCAAAGGCCACATATATTGTGCAGAGCATATAAAATACAATACCGCTATATACTGTATACAGTACACACATACTGTCCAGTAATTCCATCACAGCGGAGGCCACATATATTGTGCAGAGCATATATAATACAATACCGCTATATACTGTATACAGTACACACATACTGTCCAGTAATTCCATCACAGCAGAGACCACCTATATTGTGCAGAGCATATATAATACAATACCTCTATATACTGTATACAGTACACACATACTGTCTAGTAATTCCATCACAGCAGAGGCCACATATATTGTGCAGAGCATATATAATACAATACCACTATATACTGTATACAGTACACACATACTGTCCAGTAATTCCATCACAGCAGAGACCACATATATTGTGCAGAGCATATATAATACAATACCTCTATATACTGTATACAGTACACGCATACTGTCCAGTAATTCCATCACAGCGGAGGCCACATATATTGTGCAGAGCATATATAATACAATACCACTATATACTATTTACAGCACACACATACTGTACAGTAACTTCCATCACAGCAGAAATCACATATATTGTGCAGAGCATATATAATACAATACAGCTATATACTGTATACAGTACACACATACTGTGCAGTAATTCCATCACAGCGGAGGCCACATATATTGTGCAGAGCAATATAATACAATACCGCTATATACTGTATACAGCACACACATACTGTCCAGTAACTTCCATCACAGCAGAGGCCACATATATTATACAGAGCATATATAATACAATACCACTATATACTGTATACAGTACAGCACACACATACTGTCCAGTAATTCCATCACAGCGGAGGCCACATATATTGTGCAGAGTATATATAATACAATACCACTATATACTATATACAGCACACACATACTGTCCAGTAACTTCCATCACAGCAGAGATCACATATATTGTGCAGAGCATATATAATACAATACCGCTATATACTGTATACAGTACACACATACTGTCCAGTAACTTCCATCACAGTGGAGGCCACATATATTGTGCAGAGCATATATAATACAATACCACTATATACTGTATACAGTACACACATACTGTCCAGTAATTCCATCACAGCGGAGGCCACATTTATTGTGCAGAGCATATATAATACAATACCGCTATATCCTGTATACAGTACACACATACTGTCCAGTTATTGCATCACAGCAGAGGCCACATATATTGTGCAAAGCATGTATAATACAATACCGCTATATACTGTATACAGTACACGCATACTGTCCAGTAATTCCATCACAGCGGAGGCCACATATATTGTGCAGAGCATATATAATACAATACCGCTATATCCTGTATACAGTACAGCACACACATACTGTCCAATTATTCCATCACAGCAGAGGCCACATATATTGTGCAAAGCATGTATAATACAATACTGCTATATACTGTATACAGTACACACATACTGTCAAGTAATTCCATCACAGCGGAGGCCACATATATTGTGCAGAGCATATATAATACAATACCGCTATATCCTGTATACAGTACAGCACACACATAATGTCCAGTAATTCCATCACAGCAGAGGCCACATATAGTGTGCAGAGCATATATAATACAATGCCGCTATATACTGTATACAGTACAGCACACACATACTGTCCAGTAATTCCATCACAGCAAAGGCCACATATATTGTGCAGAGCATATAAAATACAATACCGCTATATACTGTATACAGTACAGCACACACATACTGTCCAGTAATTCCATCACAGCAGATGCCACATATATTGTGCAGAGCATATATAATACAATACCGCTATATACTGTATACAGTACACACATACTGTCCAGTAACCTCCATCACAGCAGAGAGCACATATATTGTGCAGAGCATATATAATACAATACCGCTATATACTGTATACAGTACACACATACTGTCCAGTAATTACATCACAGCAGAGACCACATATATTGTGCAGAGCATATATAATACAATACCTCTATATACTGTATACAGTACACACATACTGTCCAGTAATTCCATCACAGCAGAGACCACATATATTGTACAGAGCATATATAATACAATACAGCTATATACTGTATACAGTACAGCACACACATACTGTCCAGTAATTCCATCACAGCAGAGACCACATATATTGTGCAGAGTATATATAAGACAATACCGCTATAAACTGTATACAGTACAGCACACACATACTGTCCAGTAACCTCCATCACAGCAGAGAGCACATATATTGTGCAGAGCATATATAATACAATACCGCTATATACTGTATACAGTACACACATACTGTCCAGTAATTCCATCACAGCAGAGACCACATATATTGTGCAGAGCATATATAATAAAATACAGCTATATACTGTATACAGTACAGCACACACATACTGTCCAGTAATTCCATCACAGCAGAGACCACATATAATGTACAGAGCATATATAATACAATACAGCTATATACTGTATACAGTACAGCACACACATACTGTCCAGTAATTCCATCACAGCAGAGACCACATATATTGTGCAGAGTATATATATAAGACAATACCGCTATAAACTGTATACAGTACAGCACACACATACTGTCCAGTAACCTCCATCACAGCAGAGAGCACATATATTGTGCAGAGCATATATAATACAATACCGCTATATACTGTATACAGTACACACATACTGTCCAGTAATTACATCACAGCAGAGACCACATATATTGTGCAGAGCATATATAATACAATACCTCTATATACTGTATACAGTACACACATACTGTCCAGTAATTCCATCACAGCAGAGACCACATATATTGTGCAGAGCATATATAATACAATACCGCTATATACTGTATACAGTACACACATACTGTCCAGTAATTCCATCACAGCAGAGGCCACATATATTGTGCAGAGCATATATAATACAATACCGCTATATACTGTATTTCGTACAGCAAACACATACTGTCCAGTAATTCCATCACAGCAGAGACAACATCTATCGTGCAGAGCATATATAATACAATACCGCTATATACTGTATACAGTACAGCACACACATACTGTCCAGTAATTCCATCACAGCAGAGGCCACATATATTGTGCAGAGCATATATAATACAATACCGCTATATACTATATACAGTACACACATACTGTCCAGTAATTCCATCACAGCAGAGACCACATATATTGTGCAGAGCATATATAATAAAATACAGCTATATACTGTATACAGTACAGCACACACATACTGTCCAGTAACTTCCATCACAGCAGAGACCACATATATTGTGCAGAGCATATATAATACAATACCTCTATATACTGTATACAGTACACATATACTGTCCAGTAATTCCATCACAGCAGAGACCACATATATTGTGCAGAGCATATATAATACAATACCGCTATATACTGTATACAGTACACACATACTGTCCAGTAATTCCATCACAGCAGAGGCCACATATATTGTACAGAGCATATATAATACAATACCGCTATATACTGTATACAGTACACACATACTGTCCAGTAATTCCATCACAGCGGAGGCCACATATATTGTGCAGAGCATATATAATACAATACCGCTATATACTGTATATACAGTACACACATACTGTCCAGTAATTCCATCACAGCAGAGACCACATATATGGTGCAGAGCAAATATAATACAATACAGCTATATACTGTATACAGTACAGCACACACATACTGTCCAGTAGCCACGGCAACACAACCCCCCCCCACCAACCCCAAAGACTAAATGAGTGCAGTAGGGAGAACTACATATCCCAGCAGCCACCTCACCTCCCAGCAGCCCCCGGGCCTACCAGCATCCCCGACACTTCCCATCTGCAGGTGTGGTATGGAGGGCCGACCACACTTAGGTAGACAGTGTCTAGGTCGACCACTATTGGTCGACATTAACTAGGTCGACAGGTCAAAAGGTCGACATGAGTTTTTTTATTTGTTTTGGTGTGGTTTTTTCCGTACAGTGACCAGGAAACCCAATTAGTGCACCGTGTCGCAGCTTCAGGCAACCACAGCGCTCGGCACAGGTTACTATTCCCCATCGTAGTCCACGTGGATCGTTAAGTATAAAAAAATTAACTTTTTTGGGGGGTAAAAAACTCATGTCGACCTTTTGACCTAGAACATGTCGACCTAGAGACTCTGTCTACCTAGAAACCCCGTCGACCTAGTTACTGTCGACCAACAGTGGTTGACCTAGACATCGTCAACCTAAGTGTGGTCCATCTAGAGACCGGATCCCCCCGCCGCACCGTACCCAGTGTCCCAGTGTGAAGATGGAGGGGAGCTGCGGTAAGTTTTTTTCTCTTTTTTTATTATTTCCTCACGCTGCAGGGATTTCAGAGCTGAAAACCCTGCAACCATTTTTCCATAGTAGGATACCGTGGGTATCAGGAGCGTGCGTACCCACAGTAATCCTGAATTGGGAAAGTTTTTACCTCACACCACATTGAATTCCACCCTATAGATGACAGGATTTATCCTCACCATATTACACTATAGTTCGGTGTGTCGCCCGTTCTCTATCTTACCGCCGGGATTACAGTACAGCTACACAAAACCGCACTGCTTACCACTGCCTCCTCAGTGCTACAGCAGCGGTCCAGGGGCCACTTACCTGGCATCCGCTATCCCACAATATACTGTATGCCGTCGCCGTGTCCCTCTGGAACGGAGTGCCTGGTAGCTACAGACGGAATGTTATATATCTAGATGGCGTCATACTCGGTAATTGCATTAATTGTATATACAGCAGCCCAGTGGGGTAATAATAAGGTATGGGCCATCATTCAGAGCTGCGTAATTAGAGGTTACTAGTATAATAAGGGAGGCCACCACTAATTAGATATCAGAGGACAGTATGTAGCCCTTACTAATTGTGTAACCTACCAAGCCCGATACACCAGACACAGGGATCTTCCTAATCCAGCATCCAGGACGCAGATAGTAACGCTCGTCAATCACAATCCTCTGATCACATGACCTCCCACTTCAGATGCAGCTTCCTGAGATGATCCTCTTATAAGAGTTATGTCTCTGATCCAGCAAAGCGGCAGCCTAGGACCTACAGCGCGTGAAGGTTCCAAAGAATCGTCTATAGACCAGGAACGGTGCCTTTGGAACACGCAACTCGTGTTTCTGGTCCGTAATTTGTGCAAAAATTTGTGTTTTCATTTATAAAAACACTATTTATATAATGCTTTGAATTAACAAAAAAAAAAACAACCTTTATTTTTTTTTAAATCACACAGCCAACACTTTTGCGCTCGGACCGCGCAATAAGAAATACCATTTAGCTCCAATGGGCGTGAAGCCGTCATAGCACGGCGGAACCGGTCTGGCTTTCCCTGATCTGCAACATTTCTGAGGGTCAAGAAATTCCATCAAATATTCTGGTTCTAGGACCTTAGTTTTACCCAGACTCAGACTATTTAGGAGACAGAGAGAAAAGATGGAGAGGGACCTCACATTACGATGCGCCAGTGATACAATAGTGATTCTCTGGACCAGCTACATATAGGTCAGCATTCCTGGCATTCAGGCTGCAGCGTTCCTCTGCTGGGTGACGTATGTCGCAGCCTCAGGCGTTTACTCTTCCACTTCTCAGCAAATTGTGACTTTGTGCCAAAATACAGTCAACAAAAGGGCACAAATGCCACAAAATACTCTGCAAACCAGGTCATTTCCAAGTCTCTTGGGGGAATATTTATCAAAAGCTGAAAGAACTCAAATGAGGAAGCCCATGTAACTATCAATACTGTCATGTCAGGATGTGACGGCATGTGTGTACACAGCAAAGTGGTAACTCAAACATTACTACTCCAAAACACTATCACAGAGACTATAGAACAAAGCACATCATGTCACTGCCCCTGACACACACAGCCCTGTCCTCACTGTCACATCACTCCTCTCCTGATATACTCTGTGCTGCTGGGGACCCTGCTCCTCCCACTATATAACTCTCAGTCTGTGGCTTCCTGCTGCCTCCATTCCCCTCCTCACATCATGTCACTGCCCCTGACACACACAGCCCTGTCCTCACTGTCACATCACTCATCTCCTGATATACTCTGTGCTGCTGGGTACCCTGCTCCTCTCACTATATAACTCTCAGTCTGTGGCTTCCTGCTGCCTCCATTCCCCTCCTCACATCATGTCACTGCCCCTGTCACATGCAGCCCTGTCCTCACTGACACATCACTCATCTCCTGATACACTCTGTGCTGCTGGAGACCCTTGTCCTTCCACTATATAACTCTCAGTCTGTGGCTTCCTGCTGCCTCCATTCCCCTCCTCACATCATGTCACTGCCCCTGTCACATGCAGCCCTGTCCTCACTGACACACCACTCATCTCCTGATATACTCTGTGCTGCTGGGGACCCTGCTCCTCCCACTATATAACTCTCAGTCTGTGGCTTCCTGCTGCCTCCATTCCCCTCCTCACATCATGTCACTGCCCCTGTCACATGCAGCCCTGTCCTCACTGACACATCACTCATCTCCTGATATACTCTGTGCTGCTGGGGACCCTGCTCCTCCCACTATATAACTCTCAGTCTGTGGCTTGCTGCTGCCTCCATTCCCCTCCTCACATCATGTCACTGCCCCTGTCACATGCAGCCCTGTCCTCACTGACACACCACTCATCTCCTGATATACTCTGTGCTGCTGGGGACCCTTCTCCACCCACTATATAACTCTGTCTGTGGCTTCCTGCTGCCTCCATTCCCCTCCTCACATCATGTCACTGCCCCAGTCACATGCAGCCCTGTCCTCACTGACACATCACTCATCTCCTGTTATACTCTGTGCTGCTGGGTATCCTGCTCCTCCCACTATATAACTCTCAGTCTGTGGCTTCCTTCTGCCTCCATTCCCCTCCTCACATCATGTCACTGCCCCTGACACACACAGCCCTGTCCTCACTGTCACATCACTCATCTCCTGATATACTCTGTGCTGCTGGGGACCCTGCTCCTCCCACTATATAACTCTCAGTCTGTGACTTCCTGCTGCCTCCATTCTCCTCCTCACATCATATCACTGCTCCTGTCACATGCAGCACTGTCCTCACTGACACATCCCTCATCTCCTGATATACTCTGTGCTGCTGGGGATCCGGCTCCTCCCACTATATAACTCTCAGTCTGTGGCTTCCTGCTGCCTCCATTCCCCTCCTCACATCATATCACTGCCACTGTCACATGCAGCCCTGTCCTCACTGACACATCACTCATCTCCTGATATACTCTGTGCTGCTGGGGAACCCTGCTCCTCTCACTATATAACTCTCAGTCTGTGGCTTCCTGCTGCCTCCATTCCCCTCCTCACATCATGTCACTGCCCCTGTCACATGCAGCCCTGTCCTCACTGACACATCACTCATCTCCTGATATACTCTGTGCTACTGGGGACCCTACTCCTCCCACTATATAACTCTCAGTCTGTGGCTTCCTGCCTCCATTCCCCTCCTCACATCATGTCACTCCCCCTGTCACATGCAGCCCTGTCCTCACTGACACATCACGCATCTCCTGATATACTCTGTACTGCTGGTGACCCTGCTCCTCCCACTATATAACTCTCAGTCTGTGACTTCCTGCTGCCTCCATTCCCCTCCTCACATCATGTCACTGCCCCTGTCACATGCAGCCCTGTCCTCACTGACACATCACTCATCTCCTGATATACTCTGTGCTGCTGGGGACCCTGCTCCTCCCACTATATAACTCTCAGTCTGTGGCTTCCTGCTGCTTCCATTCCTCTCCTCACATCATGTCACTGCCCCTGTCACATGCAGCCCTGTCCTCACTGACACATCATTCATCTCCTGTTATACTCTGTGCTGCTGGGTACACTGCTCCTCCACTATATAACTCTCAGTCTGTGGCTTCCTGCTGCCTCCATTCCCCTCCTCACATCATGTCACTACCCCTGTCACATGCAGCCCAGTCCTCACTGACACATCCCTCTTCTCCTGATATACTCTGTGCTGCTGGGGACACTGCTCCTCCCACTATATAACTCTGTCTGTGGCTTCCTGCTGCCTCCATTCCCCTCCTCACATCATGTCACTGCCCCTGTCACATGCAGCCCAGTCCTCACTGACACATCACTCATCTCCTGATATACTCTCTGCTGCTGGGGACCCTGCTCCTCCCACTATATAACTCTCAGTCTGTGGCTTCCTGCTGCCTCCATTCCCCTCCTCACATCATGTTACTGCCCCTGTCACATGCAGCCCTGTCCTCACTGACACATCACTCATCTCCTGATATACTCTGAGCTGCTGGGGACCCTGCTCCTCCCACTATATAACTCTCAGTCTGTGGCTTCCTGCTGCCTCCATTCCCCTCCTCACATCGTGTCACTGCCCCTGTCACATGCAGCCCTGTCCTCACTGACACATCACTCATCTCCTGATATACTCTGTGCTGCTGGGGACCCGGCTCCTCCCACTATATAACTCTCAGTCTGTGGCTTCCTGCTGCCTCCATTCCCCTCCTCACATCATGTCACTGCCCCTGTCACATGCAGCCCTGTCCTCACTGACACATCACTCATCTCCTGATATACTCTGTGCTGCTGGGGGATCCTGCTCCTCCCACTATATAACTCTCAGTCTGTGGCTTCCTGCTGCCTCCATTCCCCTCCTCACATCATGTTACTGCCCCTGTCACATGCAGCCCTGTCCTCACTGACACATCACTCATCTCCTGATATACTCTGTGCTGCTGGGGACCCTGCTCCTCCCACTATATAACTCTCAGTCTGTGGCTTCCTGCTGCCTATATTCCCCCTCCTCACATCATGTCACTGCCCCTGTCACATGCAGCCCTGTCCTCACTGACACATCACTCATCTCCTGATATACTCTGTGCTGCTGGGGACCTGGCTCCTCCCACTATATAACTCTCAGTCTGTGGCTTCCTGCTGCCTCCATTCCCCTCCTCACATCATATCACTGCCCCTGTCACATGCAGCCCTGTCCTCACTGACACATCACTCATCTCCTGATATACTCTGTGCTGCTGGGGAACCCTGCTCCTCTCACTATATAACTCTCAGTCTGTGGCTTCCTGCTGCCTCCATTCCCCTCCTCACATCATGTCACTGCCCCTGTCACATGCAGCCCTGTCCTCACTGACACATCACCCATCTCCTGATATACTCTGTGCTGCTGGGGACCCTGCTCCTCCCACTATATAACTCTCAGTCTGTGGCTTCCTGCTGCCTCCATTCCCCTCCTCACATCATGTCACTGCCCCTGTCACATGCAGCCCTGTCCTCACTGACACATCACTCATCTCCTGATATACTCTGTGCTGCTGGAGACCCTGCTCCTCCCACTATATAACTCTCAGTCTGTGGCTTCCTGCTGCCTCCATTCCCCTCCTCACATCATGTCACTGCCCCTGTCACATGCAGCCCTGTCCTCACTGACACATCACTCATCTCCTGATATACTCTGTGCTGCTGGGGAACCCTGCTCCTCCCACTATATAACTCTCAGTCTGTGGCTTCCTGCTGCCTCCATTCCCCTCCTCACATCATGTCACTGCCCCTGTCACATGCAGCCCTGTCCTCACTGACACATCACTCATCTCCTGATATACTCTGTGCTGCTGGGGAACCCTGCTCCTCCCACTATATAACTCTCAGTCTGTGGCTTCCTGCTGCCTCCATTCCCCTCCTCACATCATGTCACTGCCCCTGTCACATGCAGCCCTGTCCTCACTGACACATCACTCATCTCCTGATATACTCTGTGCTGCTGGGGACCCTGCTCCTCCCTCTATATAACTCTCAGTCTGTGGCTTCCTGCTGCCTCCATTCCCCTCCTCACATCATGTCACTGCCCCTGTCACATGCAGCCCTGTCCTCACTGACACATCACTCATCTCCTGATATACTCTGTGCTGCTGGGGTACCCTGCTCCTCCCACTATATAACTCTCAGTCTGTGGCTTCCTGCTGCCTCCATTCCCCTCCTCACATCATGTCACTGCCCCTGTCACATGCAGCCCTGTCCTCACTGACACATCACTCATCTCCTGATATACTCTGTGCTGCTGGGGACCCGGCTCCTCCCACTATATAACTCTCAGTCTGTGGCTTCCTGCTGCCTCCATTCCCCTCCTCACATCATGTCACTGCCCCTGTCACATGCAGCCCTGTCCTCACTGACACATCACTCATCTCCTGATATACTCTGTGCTGCTGGGGGATCCTGCTCCTCCCACTATATAACTCTCAGTCTGTGGCTTCCTGCTGCCTCCATTCCCCTCCTCACATCATGTCACTGCCCCTGTCACATGCAGCCCTGTCCTCACTGACACACCACTCATCTCCTGATATACTCCGTGCTGCTGGGGACCCTTCTCCACCCACTATATAACTCTCAGTCTGTGGCTTCCTGCTGCCTCCATTCCCCTCCTCACATCATGTCACTGCCCCAGTCACATGCAGCCCTGTCCTCACTGACACATCACTCATCTCCTGTTATACTCTGTGCTGCTGGGTACCCTGCTCCTCCCACTATATAACTCTCAGTCTGTGGCTTCCTTCTGCCTCCATTCCCCTCCTCACATCATGTCACTGCCCCTGACACAGACAGCCCTGTCCTCACTGTCACATCACTCATCTCCTGATATACTCTGTGCTGCTGGGGACCCTGCTCCTCCCACTATATAACTCTCAGTCTGTGACTTCCTGCTGCCTCCATTCTCCTCCTCACATCATATCACTGCTCCTGTCACATGCAGCACTGTCCTCACTGACACATCCCTCATCTCCTGATATACTCTGTGCTGCTGGGGACCCGGCTCCTCCCACTATATAACTCTCAGTCTGTGGCTTCCTGCTGCCTCCATTCCCCTCCTCACATCATATCACTGCCCCTGTCACATGCAGCCCTGTCCTCACTGACACATCACTCATCTCCTGATATACTCTGTGCTGCTGGGGAACCCTGCTCCTCTCACTATATAACTCTCAGTCTGTGGCTTCCTGCTGCCTCCATTCCCCTCCTCACATCATGTCACTGCCCCTGTCACATGCAGCCCTGTCCTCACTGACACATCACTCATCTCCTGATATACTCTGTGCTACTGGGGACCCTACTCCTCCCACTATATAACTCTCAGTCTGTGGCTTCCTGCCTCCATTCCCCTCCTCACATCATGTCACTCCCCCTGTCACATGCAGCCCTGTCCTCACTGACACATCACGCATCTCCTGATATACTCTGTACTGCTGGTGACCCTGCTCCTCCCACTATATAACTCTCAGTCTGTGGCTTCCTGCTGCCTCCATTCCCCTCCTCACATCGTGTCACTGCCCCTGTCACATGCAGCCCAGTCCTCACTGACACATCACTCATCTCCTGATATACTCTCTGCTGCTGGGGACCCTGCTCCTCCCTCTATATAACTCTCAGTCTGTGGCTTCCTGCTGCCTCCATTCCCCTCCTCACATCATGTTACTGCCCCTGTCACATGCAGCCCTGTCCTCACTGACACATCACTCATCTCCTGATATACTCTGTGCTGCTGGGGACCCGGCTCCTCCCACTATATAACTCTCAGTCTGTGGCTTCCTGCTGCCTCCATTCCCCTCCTCACATCATGTCACTGTCACATGCAGCCCTGTCCTCAATGATACATCCCTCATCTCCTGATATACTCTGTGCTGCTGGGGACCCTGCTCCTCCCACTATATAACTCTGTCTGTGGCTTCCTGCTGCCTCCATTCCCCTCCTCACATCATGTTACTGCCCCTGTCACATGCAGCCCTGTCCTCACTGACACATCACTCATCTCCTGATATACTCTGTGCTGCTGGGGACCCTGCTCCTCCCACTATATAACTCTCAGTCTGTGGCTTCCTGCTGCCTCCATTCCCCTCCTCACATCATGTTACTGCCCCTGTCACATGCAGCCCTGTCCTCACTGACACATCACTCATCTCCTGATATACTCTGTGCTGCTGGGGACCCGGCTCCTCCCACTATATAACTCTCAGTCTGTGGCTTCCTTCTGCCTCCATTCCCCTCCTCACATCATGTCACTGTCACATGCAGCCCTGTCCTCAATGATACATCCCTCATCTCCTGATATACTCTGTGCTGCTGGGGACCCTGCTCCTCCCACTATATAACTCTGTCTGTGGCTTCCTGCTGCCTCCATTCCCCTCCTCACATCATGTTACTGCCCCTGTCACATGCAGCCCTGTCCTCACTGACACATCACTCATCTCCTGATATACTCTGTGCTGCTGGGGACCCTGCTCCTCCCACTATATAACTCTCAGTCTGTGGCTTCCTGCTGCCTCCATTCCCCCTCCTCACATCATGTCACTGCCCCTGTCACATGCAGCCCTGTCCTCACTGACACATCACTCATCTCCTGATATACTCTGTGCTGCTGGGGACCCGGCTCCTCCCACTATATAACTCTCAGTCTGTGGCTTCCTGCTGCCTCCATTCCCCTCCTCACATCATATCACTGCCTCTGTCACATGCAGCCCTGTCCTCACTGACACATCACTCATCTCCTGATATACTCTGTGCTGCTGGGGAACCCTGCTCCTCTCACTATATAACTCTCAGTCTGTGGCTTCCTGCTGCCTCCATTCCCCTCCTCACATCATGTCACTGCCCCTGTCACATGCAGCCCTGTCCTCACTGACACATCACTCATCTCCTGATATACTCTGTGCTGCTGGGGACCCTGCTCCTCCCTCTATATAACTCTCAGTCTGTGGCTTCCTGCTGCCTCCATTCCCCTCCTCACATCATGTCACTGCCCCTGTCACATGCAGCCCTGTCCTCACTGACACATAACTCATCTCCTGATATACTCTGTGCTGCTGGGGTACCCTGCTCCTCCCACTATATAACTCTCAGTCTGTGGCTTCCTGCTGCCTCCATTCCCCTCCTCACATCATGTCACTGCCCCTGTCACATGCAGCCCTGTCCTCACTGACACATCACTCATCTCCTGATATACTCTGTGCTGCTGGGGAACCCTGCTCCTCCCACTATATAACTCTCAGTCTGTGGCTTCCTGCTGCCTCCATTCCCCTCCTCACATCATGTCACTGCCCCTGTCACATGCAGCCCTGTCCTCACTGACACATCACTCATCTCCTGATATACTCTGTGCTGCTGGGGACCCTGCTCCTCCCTCTATATAACTCTCAGTCTGTGGCTTCCTGCTGCCTCCATTCCCCTCCTCACATCATGTCACTGCCCCTGTCACATGCAGCCCTGTCCTTACTGACACATCACTCATCTCCTGATATACTCTGTGCTGCTGGGGGATCCTGCTCCTCCCACTATATAACTCTCAGTCTGTGGCTTCCTGCTGCCTCCATTCCCCTCCTCACATCATGTCACTGCCCCTGTCACATGCAGCCCTGTCCTCACTGACACATCACTCATCTCCTGATATACTCTGTGCTGCTGGGGAACCCTGCTCCTCCCACTATATAACTCTCAGTCTGTGGCTTCCTGCTGCCTCCATTCCCCTCCTCACATCATGTCACTGCCCCTGTCACATGCAGCCCTGTCCTCACTGACACATCACTCATCTCCTGATATACTCTGTGCTGCTGGGGACCCTGCTCCTCCCACTATATAACTCTCAGTCTGTGGCTTCCTGCTGCCTCCATTCCCCTCCTCACATCATGTCACTGCCCCTGTCACATGCAGCCCTGTCCTCACTGACACATCACTAATCTCCTGATATACTCTGTGCTGCTGGGGACCCTGCTCCTCCCACTATATAACTCTCAGTCTGTGGCTTCCTGCTGCCTCCATTCCCCTCCTCACATCATATCACTGCCCCTGTCACATGCAGCCCTGTCCTCACTGACACATCACTCATCTCCTGATATACTCTGTGCTGCTGGGGGATCCTGCTCCTCCCACTATATAACTCTCAGTCTGTGGCTTCCTGCTGCCTCCATTCCCCTCCTCACATCATGTCACTGCCCCTGTCACATGCAGCCCTGTCCTCACTGACACATCACTCATCTCCTGATATACTCTGTGCTGCTGGGGAACCCTGCTCCTCCCACTATATAACTCTCAGTCTGTGGCTTCCTGCTGCCTCCATTCCCCTCCTCACATCATGTCACTGCCCCTGTCACATGCAGCCCTGTCCTCACTGACACATCACTCATCTCCTGATATACTCTGTGCTGCTGGGGACCCTGCTCCTCCCTCTATATAACTCTCAGTCTGTGGCTTCCTGCTGCCTCCATTCCCCTCCTCACATCATGTCACTGCCCCTGTCACATGCAGCCCTGTCCTCACTGACACATCACTCATCTCCTGATATACTCTGTGCTGCTGGGGTACCCTGCTCCTCCCACTATATAACTCTCAGTCTGTGGCTTCCTGCTGCCTCCATTCCCCTCCTCACATCATGTCACTGCCCCTGTCACATGCAGCCCTGTCCTCACTGACACATCACTCATCTCCTGATATACTCTGTGCTGCTGGGGACCCGGCTCCTCCCACTATATAACTCTCAGTCTGTGGCTTCCTGCTGCCTCCATTCCCCTCCTCACATCATGTCACTGCCCCTGTCACATGCAGCCCTGTCCTCACTGACACATCACTCCTCTCCTGATATACTCTGTGCTGCTGGGGGATCCTGCTCCTCCCACTATATAACTCTCAGTCTGTGGCTTCCTGCTGCCTCCATTCCCCTCCTCACATCATGTCACTGCCCCTGTCACATGCAGCCCTGTCCTCACTGACACATCACTCATCTCCTGATATACTCTGTGCTGCTGGGGAACCCTGCTCCTCCCACTATATAACTCTCAGTCTGTGGCTTCCTGCTGCCTCCATTCCCCTCCTCACATCATGTCACTGCCCCTGTCACATGCAGCCCTGTCCTCACTGACACATCACTCATCTCCTGATATACTCTGTGCTGCTGGGGACCCGGCTCCTCCCACTATATAACTCTCAGTCTGTGGCTTCCTGCTGCCTCCATTCCCCTCCTCACATCATGTCACTGCCCCTGTCACATGCAGCCCTGTCCTCACTGACACATCACTAATCTCCTGATATACTCTGTGCTGCTGGGGACCCTGCTCCTCCCACTATATAACGCAGTCTGTTGGCTTCACTATAGTAGGGAGACAGACACACAGCGTGGGGTGCTCCTGCATTAGTGGCAACCAGCCCTAGACTATTCAGCACAAGACTGGAATCCCTATGGAAGTTGAGACTTCCCCCCTAAATTAAAAAATATATGTGGTCCCCTCTCTCAGCACCTAGTGCTCTTTTCAGCCCCCCTTAGGCTTTGGGCTTGGGTTTACAGAAGTAATGGGAAATTAGCTGGGTCCAGTGTTCTACTTATATTGTCCCCGTGCCCGTAATATCACCCCATCCCCCCCACACACACAATTAGTCAGCCCCGGCTGAGGTACCTTGGCGGAGGGGGGATCTCTCCCTCCAGGCACCCAAGGCCAGGGCTGAAGCACAAGGCTATCCTGTAGCTCCCCTTTCCTGAATGCTGGCCTCCACATGACTTCTGTCACTAGGAGACCCATCAGAATATCGGGGAGTACCACGTTGTGCCTCACCACTGATTGGCTAAGTGCTCCTGCGCTGTCAATCACGGCATTCCCCATACGCTTCTGTGGTCAGAAAGGTCCCATGGAAGTCTATGGTGGGAACCACAGCATTATGTGGTTAACCGCAAGCTTAATTGAGGTTAATACAGGTTAAGCTTGCGGTTAACCACATAATACCGCAGTTCCCAGGCTTCTATGGGGCCTTTATCACCATAGGAAGCTTATGGGAAAAAGCCATCATAGACAGCGCAGTAGCACATAGCCAATCAGCCAAGCGGCACCACGTGGCGCACCCCTGATTATCTGGCAGGTTTCCTAGTGACAGACGTCACGTGGAGGCCAGCATTCAGGAAAGGGGATCTATGTGGTCACATACAGATCTCCTGCATCCGTTGGTAGGGGTATAGTGTTTTTGTTTATTTAACCCATAGGACGCCTGCTTTGGAACAGAGAGGACATGATCTACACTGGAACAGGTGAGTATTTATTTATTCATTTGCAGTTACTGTGGATTCTATTGGACAAGGGGACCGAAGGGCTACAGGGGATGTAGGTATGTGTGAGAGTGAGAATGTGTGTTTGAGTGTGCAAGAGTGTTTAATAAAATTTTACTATCTATGGTGTGTGTGTGTGTGTGTGTGTGTGTGTGTGTGTGTGTGTGTCTGTGTGCGCGCGCGTGTATTGTCTTTTTTACTATTTCTTTTACATGGGGACTACAGGTACCAGTGGGCCCTTTAATGCCCCACATGCTGGTACTTGTGGTTCCCTAAGTACCAGCATGCGAGGCTTGATGGGACCTGTAGTTCCACCTGTAAACGACAATATTATTTCTTACTTTTTACACTTTAATGCTATCAACTCAGCCTCAAACTTCAGCCCTGGCCTTGGGTGCCTGTAGGGGAGGACCTGTTTATTCGGAGGCCCCCACTTCCCCAGGGTACCCCGGCCAAGGCTGACTAGTTGGGAGGTAATGTGACGGCGGGGAACCAATATAGGCATGTTCCCCCGGGCTGTGGCATTACCCCTCTGGCTAGTGGAGCCCAGTGCATGTTTCAAAAATACGGGGGGGACCCCTATCTCTTTTTCCCGTGTTATTTTTCAACCAGGACTGGCAAATTTTTGGTAAGGTTTCGGGTGGGAATTTAAAACTTGCACCCTATTACATTGGCCGAGTTGTATGTTTTCCTATGGGAAACATCTGGATGCGAGTTTGCTGTGTGCGAGTTGCGGGATTGTGGGAAACATGCGAGTTTGCATTTCCTGCATCCTATTACATTGACCGAGTTTGTAAAATGTGCAACTTTTCTCACCCTATTACATTTGGCCATTAGACTTTTACTTCCACTTGGTTTTAAATATAACATTTGTAAAAACAATAAATAGGTTTAAAAAAAACTTTAAGTGCTGTATAAATGATTTACTCGTAGAACAAGTGTCATGTAAGGAGGCACAGGGAGATAACGCCGGGGGCAGATAACACAGGAAGATAATGTTTCTGGAGGACAGACGGGTATCAGTGACTGGCCCTACAGGTCCTGAGCGTCACACAGTGACACCTACAGAGAGAGAGAGGCGCTGGGGGCGGGGCTGATGTATGGGGGGTATCAGGGTTACACTGTGTGCACCGAGGATACAGGAGATCCCTACAGGTCCTGAGCGTCACATAGTGTCACCTACAGAGAGAGAGAGAGAGGCGCTGGGGGCGGGGCTGATGTATGAGGATATCAGGGTTACACTGTGTGCACTGAGGATACAGGAGATCCCTACAGGTCCTGAGCGTCACATAGTGTCACCTACAGAGAGAGAGAGAGAGGCGCTGGGGGCGGGGCTGATGTATGGGGGGTATCAGGGTTACACTGTGTGTACTGAGGATACAGGAGAGCCCTACAGGTCCTGAGCGTCACATAGTGTCACCTACAGAGAGAGAGAGAGAGGCGCTGGGGGCGGGGCTGATGTATGAGGATATCAGGGTTACACTGTGTGTACTGAGGATACAGGAGATCCCTACAGGTCCTGAGCGTCACATAGTGTCACCTACAGAGAGAGAGAGAGAGGCGCTGGGGGCGGGGCTGATGCATGGGGGGTATCAGGGTTACACTGTGTGCACTGAGGATACAGGAGATCCCTACAGGTCCTGAGCGTCACATAGTGTCACCTACAGAGAGAGAGAGAGAGGCGCTGGGGGCGGGGCTGATGTATGGGGGTATCAGGGTTACACTGTGTGCACTGAGGATACAGGAGATCCCTACAGGTCCTGAGCGTCACATAGTGTCACCTACAGAGAGAGAGAGAGGCGCTGGGGGCGGGGCTGATGTATGGGGGTATCAGGGTTACACTGTGTGTACTGAGTATACAGGAGATCCCTACAGGTCCTGAGCGTCACATAGTGTCACCTACAGAGAGAGAGAGAGAGGCGCTGGGGGCGGGGCTGATGTATGGGGGTATCAGGGTTACACTGTGTCACTGAGGATACAGGAGATCCCTACAGGTCCTGAGCGTCACATAGTGTCACCTACAGAGAGAGAGAGAGAGAGAGGCGCTGGGGGCGGGGCTGATGTATGGGGGGTATCAGGGTTACACTGTGTGTACTGAGGATACAGGAGATCCCTACAGGTCCTGAGCGTCACATAGTGTCACCTACAGAGAGAGAGAGAGAGAGAGGCGCTGGGGGCGGGGCTGATGTATGGGGGGTATCAGGGTTACACTGTGTGCACTGAGGATACAGGAGATCCCTACAGGTCCTGAGCGTCACATAGTGTCACCTACAGAGAGAGAGAGAGAGAGAGGCGCTGGGGGCGGGGCTGATGTATGGGGGTATCAGGGTTACACTGTGTGCACTGAGGATACAGGAGATCCCTACAGGTCCTGAGCGTCACATAGTGTCACCTACAGAGAGAGAGAGAGAGAGAGAGGCGCTGGGGGCGGGGCTGATGTATGGGGGTATCAGGGTTACACTGTGTGTACTGAGGATACAGGAGATCCCTACAGGTCCTGAGCGTCACACAGTGTCACCTACAGAGAGAGAGAGAGAGGCGCTGGGGGCGGGGCTGATGTATGGGGGTATCAGGGTTACACTGTGTGCACTGAGGATACAGGAGATCCCTACAGGTCCTGAGCGTCACATAGTGTCACCTACAGAGAGAGAGAGGCGCTGGGGGCGGGGCTGATGTATGGGGGTATCAGGGTTACACTGTGTGCACTGAGGATACAGGAGATCCCTACAGGTCCTGAGCGTCACATAGTGTCACCTACAGAGAGAGAGAGGCGCTGGGGGCGGGGCTGATGTATGGGGGTATCAGGGTTACACTGTGTGCACTGAGGATACAGGAGATCCCTACAGGTCCTGAGCGTCACATAGTGTCACCTACAGAGAGAGAGAGGCGCTGGGGGCGGGGCTGATGTATGGGGGTATCAGGGTTACACTGTGTGCACTGAGGATACAGGAGATCCCTACAGGTCCTGAGCGTCACATAGTGTCACCTACAGAGAGAGAGAGAGAGAGAGAGAGAGAGGCGCTGGGGGCGGGGCTGATGTATGGGGGTATTAGGGTTACACTGTGTGCACCGAGGACACAGATGTTTGGGTGCTATAAGAAGACGTCAGCGGTCGGGCAGCTCGAGTCTGGCACCATCACAGAAGGCATGGGGGTATTACCATATACACATATCAGCCTGTTCCCAGGGGACTTGGTGCCACACTGAGCGGCTGGACAGCTACAGTCTGGCATCTTTACAGATGGCATGGTGGTATTACTATATACACATATCACCCCATTCCAGGGTAGTCAGCACCACACTGAGCGGCCGCGCACTGTTACAGAAGGCGTAGGAGCATTACCATATACACATATCACCCCATTCCAGGGTAGTCAGCACCACACTGAGCGGCCGGACACTGTTACAGAAGGCGTAGGAGCATTACCATATACACATATCACCCCATTCCAGGGTAGTCAGCACCACACTGAGCGGCCGGACACTGTTACAGAAGGCGTGGGAGCATTACCATATACACATATCACCCCATTCCAGGGTAGTCAGCACCACACTGAGCGGCCGGACACTGTTACAGAAGGTGTGGGAGTATTACCATATACACATATCACCCCATTCCAAAGGAGTCAGCACCACACTGAGCGGCGGGAAACTGTTACAGAAGGCGTGGGAGCATTACCATATACACATATCACCCCATTCCAGGGGAGTCAGCACCACACTGTGCGGCCGCGCACTGTTACAGAAGGCGTAGGAGCATTACCATATACACATATCACCCCATTCCAGGGGAGTCAGCACCACACTGAGTGGCCGGGCACTGTTACAGAAGGCGTAGGAGCATTACCATATACACATATCACCCCATTCCAGGGGAGTCAGCACCACACTGAGTGGCCGGGCACTGTTACAGAAGGTGTGGGAGCATTACCATATACACATATCACCCCATTCCAGGGGAGTCAGCACCACACTGAGCGGCCGGACACTGTTACAGAAGGCGTGGGAGCATTACCATACACACAGATCACCGCGTTACCAGGGGAGTCAGCACCACACTGAGCGGCCGGGCACTGTTACAGAAGGCGTGGGTTACCATATACACATATCACCCTATTCCAGGGGAGTCAGCACCACACTGAGTGGCCGGACACTGTTACAGAAGGTGTGGGAGCATTACCATATACACATATCACCCCATTCCAGGGGGTCAGCACCACACTGAGCGGCCGGGCACTGTTACAGAAGGTGTGGGAGCATTACCATATACACATATCACCCCATTCCAGGGGGTCAGCACCACACTGAGCGGCCGGACACTGTTACAGAAGGTGTGGGAGCATTACCATATACACATATCACCCCGTTCTAGGGGAGTCAGCACCACACTGAGCGGCCGGGCACTGTTACAGAAGATGTGGGAGCATTACTGTGACAGGACGGTACCGTACGAAAGCACTCGCCGCTTTCGCGTCCCGTTGGCTGCGCACAGAATGGAAGGTCAAGCCGCACGAGGCCTGACCACATAGGGGATTCCCGCTTACCGTCAGTAACCGCCTGTTACTGACTCCACCCACTGCGCTGTGGGTGGGTTCTCGCTGCCACCACCAAACTCCTAACCTGCCGTGGCGTTTGGAACCACGGTTCTGCTCTGTATGTGCCGACGCACTGCCTTACCACACCTGGGTGGTGTTGACGAATCCCCACTAGCCACTTGCTAGGCCTCTACCGATAGCTGGCGGAAGGCGGAGCTTGGAGACGTTAGGTGCTTCCCTGGACAGCCGGAGAACGGAGCTAGGTTTGGCCTAACCCTGTTGGTCACAAGATGAAGCAGTCTTCTTGAGGCAAGGATGTTTATTGCTCAAATAACCTTTAAAAAGGCTCCTCCCTATTGCTAGGGGTAACAGCATACAATCAGATGTTTTCAGCAGAATAAGATGGAATAATACACTACTCCTATGGGCCAACTGCCCTTCTTTTATCCCTCTCCAAGACCCCTTACCACAGGGGGTAAGCCCGTCCTGTGGTGCACAACCAATCAATGTTTACCCATGAGCTGTGCATGGCCTGGTCTCATGCACAGCTAACATTGTCCCCTATGGACAGGGGGAGTGGTCGGTCTCCTTTGACTCTCCCACCTTGGAGAATCAGGATACTCCCCGGTGCCGTTCAGTCTGGCTGGGGGAAGTTTTCCCTTCTAAATCTGACCTCCAGAAACCTGCCCGGGACCCAGCCCACTGGCTGCAGCCTGGATTTGGGCTCCAGAGCTGGGCAGCCTGGCTCCCCGGTCCAGGTTTCCTTGGCCACTACGGGTGATCTCCATAGAGCTCCAAGAAACCACTCAGCTTGTTTCATAGCTGAGCTGCTTCTCTCTCTCCCTGTGCCCCTTGGAAGTGTGAGGCTGGATGGGAAAGCATTCCGTTTTTGGGGGAAAGGTCTGGGAGAATCCATCAGCCTGCACAGCCATGGACTCCCCCCTCCTGGGACACACAATCAAGTAAGTGCAATTTACCTTTAAATACATTACATTTAAATCACACTGTACATGTTATACATTTAAATACACTCTGAGCCTGCACAGGCTCCACATACCTAGGCACTGCAGTGCCTTACAACACACTGTACTTTCTACATTTTACACAATGTCTGGTTTGTGGAATACTGTGTCCTAGTCCTGCAGCCTGGCTGCTAGGACCCTGTCTGTTCTGGCTCCCCTAGCCCTGCAGCCTGGCTGCTAGGGCTCTCCCAGTGCTGGAGGTATGGGGCTGGCTTCCCCCACCCTCCAGCCTGCCTGCCTGCCACTGGGGTCCAGGGAGCTGGCTCTCCCTGTCCCCCCAGTGTGGCACTAACTCAGTGGCCTCGCCGCACGCAGCGGCGCACCCCCCTGTACCGAAGCCCAGCGGTCCGGGACACTTGTCCCGGCCGCTGTAGCTCTGTCTTGTTTCAGCGCTGAGGCGCCGGGAGCGTAGCTCCCGGACCCCAGCGCTCACCATCCTAATTACACCCATGCCGCTAGGGAGCCGGCTAGCCCGGTCCCCCATGAGCGGCGCCTGTGGTGGCCTCGCCGCGCAGGGAGCCGGCTAGCCCGGTCCCCTGTATGCGGCGCTGATTCCTACTGCCCTCGCCGCAGTGTCCGGCGGGGAGCCGGGCTGCGGCGCACCCCCCTCGCCGGCTAGCAGCCCGGGACGTCCGTCCCGGCTGCTGCGGCTGGCCACCCATGCTGGGCTGAGGCGTCAGGAGCAGAGCTCCCGGCCCCCAGCGGCGGCACACACAGAGAGCACTGCAGCGGGAGCCGAGCTCCCAGCCGCAGCGCACACCCTTCTCCCTGGCGCGCACACTCCAGTGCGCCCGGGGCTACACGGACCGCTGCCGGGAGCGGAGCTCCCGGACTCCGGCGGTCAGCGGCTGCCCTCTCCCCCGGCGCGCACACTCTGCTGAGCGCGCCGGGGGCTGCCCTCACTGCCGTGGTCTCCGGAGGGGTCCGGGACCACGGCACATTCAAAAAATACAATATTTTACACACTTTAATACATTTTTCAAATATGGCGCCAAGCGCCCATTGTCTTTGAAATGGCGCCGGGCACTAGGGGTTAACCCCTTCAGTGCTGCGGCGGCCATTTCCCTCGTGGTTGGGGCTCTCCGGCCACAATTACCATATACACATATCACTCCGTTACCAGGGGAGTCAGCACCACACTGAGCGGCCGGACACCGCCACAGAAGGCGTGGGAGCATTACCATACACACAGATCACCCCGTTCCCAGGGGAGTCAGCGCCATACTGAGGGTCCGGACACCGCCACAGAAGGCGTGGGAGCATTACCATACACACAGCGCTGGATCACTTTCTGACGGCGAGATGATGACCATATAACAGAATGAGTAGTCACATGGCCGATAGATTATGTATGTAGGGAGATCTATCTGGAATGTGTGTAATACACAACAGGAGCACCTAATACACAGTAGTGCCCCACACAATAACTCCGTGACCCCAGGCTGACACCACCAGGACACTGCACACCTCATAATACTTGTGCACATTACTTGTGAATACTCTGGGACTCTGACTAGATCGCTGACACATGTCCTGACATCTGATCTGGAAAAATGAGCCCTCATAAGTTATACAGCAGCGTGGGTGCTCTATTCTCCATCTGATCGGTACTACCAAAGCCCGGACAGCAGCCCCGTGCCCCACAATGTGTCTCTCCCGGGAACCAGGCTGTGTCTGTTCCTCACCATCCCCAGAGCTACTGACCTGAGAATGAGAAGAGTATAGTGATGGGACAGGAGAGGTGGTTGCATGTTCCCGGGCTGCCGTCTCATCCATACTAACCTACAGTGTCCGGTACACGCTGCCATACTACAGCCGCGCATACTCCCATACCCTGTGACAGCGCCCCATATACTATACTCACACAGTGCTCTGCTCCCCATATACTATACTCACACAGTACTCTGCTCCCCATATACTATATTCACACAATGCTCTGCTCTCCATATACTATACTCACACAGTACTCTGCTCCCCATATACTATACTCACACAATGCTCTGCTCCCCATATACTATACTCACACAGTACTCTGCTCCCCATATACTATACTCACACAGTACTCTGCTCCCCATATACTATACTCACACAGTACTCTGCTCCCCATATACTATACTCACACAATGCTCTGCTCCCCATATACTATACTCACAGTACTCTGCTCCCCATATACTATACTCACACAGTACTCTGCTCCCCATATACTATACTCACACAGTACTCTGCTCCCCATATACTATACTCACACAATGCTCTGCTCCCCATATACTATACTCACACAGTACTCTGCTCCCCATATACTATACTCACACAGTACTCTGCTCCCCATATACTATACTCACACAGTACTCTGCTCCCCATATACTATACTCACACAGTACTCTGCTCCCCATATACTATACTCACACAATGCTCTGCTCCCCATATACTATACTCACACAATGCTCTGCTCCCCATATACTATACTCACACAGTACTCTGCTCCCCATATACTATACTCACACAGTACTCTGCTCCCCATATACTATACTCACACAATGCTCTGCTCCCCATATACTATACTCACACAGTACTCCGCTCCCCATATACTATAGTCACACAGTGCTCTGCTCCCCATATACTATACTCACACAATGCTCTGCTCCCCATATACTATACTCACACAATGCTCTGCTCCCCATATACTATACTCACACAATGCTCTGCTCCCCATATACTATACTCACACAATGCTCTGCTCCCCATATACTATACTCACACAGTGCTCTGCTCCCCATATACTATACTCACACAATGCTCTGCTCCCCCATATACTATACTCACACAATGCTCTGCTCCCCATATACTATACTCACACAGTACTCTGCTCCCCATATACTATACTCGCACAATACTCTGCTCCCCATATACTATACTCACACAATGCTCTGCTCCCCATATACTATACTCACACAGTACTCTGCTCCCCATATACTATACTCGCACAATACTCTGCTCCCCATATACTATGCTCACACAGTACTCTGCTCCCCATATATTATACTCACACAGTACTCTGCTCCCCATATACTATACTTGCACAATACTCTGCTCCCCATATACTATACTCACACAGTACTCTGCTCCCCATATACTATACTCGCACAATGCTCTGCTCCCCGTATACTATACTCGCACAATGCTCTGCTCCCCATATACTATACTCACACAGTACTCTGCTCCCCATATACTATACTCACACAGTACTCTGCTCCCCATATATTATACTCGCACAATACTCTGCTCCCCATATACTATACTTGCACAATACTCTGCTCCCCATATACTATACTCACACAGTACTCTGCTCCCCAGATACTATACTCGCACAATGCTCTGCTCCCCATATACTATACTCACACAGTATTCTGCTCCCCATATACTATACTCACACAATACTCTGCTCTTCATATACTATACTCGCACAATGCTCTGCTCCCCATATACTATACTCACACAATGCTCTGCTCCAAATATACTATACTCACACAGTACTCTGCTCCCCATATACTATACTCGCACAATACTCTGCTTCCCATATACTATACTCACACAATACTCTGCTCCCCATATATTATACTCGCACAATACTCTGCTCCCCATATACTATGCTCACACAGTACTCTGCTCCCCATATATTATACTCACACAGTACTCTGCTCCCCATATACTATACTCGCACAATACTCTGCTCCCCATATACTATACTCACACAGTACTCTGCTCCCCATATACTATACTCGCACAATGCTCTGCTCCCCATATACTATACTCGCACAATGCTCTGCTCCCCATATACTATACTCGCACAGTACTCTGCTCCCCATATACTATACTCACACAGTACTCTGCTCCCCATATACTATACTCACACAATACTCTGCTCCCCATATATTATACTCGCACAATACTCTGCTCCCCATATACTATACTTGCACAATACTCTGCTCCCCATATACTATACTCACACATTACTCTGCTCCCCAGATACTATACTCGCACAATGCTCTGCTCCCCATATACTATACTCACACAGTATTCTGCTCCCCATATACTATACTCACACAGTACTCTGCTCCCCATATACTATACTCGCACAATGCTCTGCTCCCCATATACTATACTCACACAATGCTCTGCTCAAAATATACTAAACTCGCACAATGCTCTGCTCCCCATATACTATACTCACACAATGCTCTGCTCCCCATATACTATACTCACACAGTGCTCTGCTCCCCATATACTATACTCACACAGTACTCTGCTCCCCATACACTATACTCACACAGTACTCTGCTCCCCATATAATATACTCACAATACTCTGCTCCCCCATATACTATACTCACACAGTACTCTGCTCCCCATATACTATACTCACAATGCACTGCTCCGCATACACTATACTCACACAATGCTCTGCTCCCCCATATACTACTCACACAATGCTCTGCTCCCCATATACTATACTCACACTATGCTCTGCTCTCCCATATACTATACTCACACATTGTTCTGCTCCCCCATATACTATACTCACACAGCACTCAGCTCCCCATATACTATACTCACACAAAGCTCTGCTCCCCCATATACTATACTCACACAATGCTCTGCTCCCCATATACTATACTCACACTATGCTCTGCTCCCCCATATACTATACTCACACAATGTTCTGCTCCCCCATATACTATACTCACACAATGTTCTGCTCCCCCATATACTATACTCACACAATGCTCTTCTCCCCCATATACTATACTCACACAATGCTCTGCTCCCCATATACTTTACTCACACAATGCTCTGCTCCCCATATACTATACTCACACAATGCTCTGCTCCCCATATACTATACTCACACAGTGCTCTGCTCCCCACATACTATACTCACACAATGCTCTGCTCCCCCATATACTATACTCACACAATGCTCTGCTCCCCCCATATACTATACTCACACAATGTTCTGCTCCCCCATATACTATACTCACACAATGCTCTGCTCCCCATATACTATACTCACACAGTACTCTGCTCCCCATAATCTATACTCACACAATGGTCTGCTCCCCCACATACTATACTCACACAGTACTCTGCTCCCCATATACTATACTAGCACAATGCTCTGCTCCCCATATACTATACTCACACAGTACTCAGCTCCCCATATACTATACTCACACAATGCTCTGCTCCCCATATACTATACTCACACAGTGCTCTGCTCCCCACATACTATACTCACACAATGCTCTGCTCCCCCATATACTATACTCACACAATGTTCTGCTCCCCCATATACTATACTCACACAATGCTCTGCTCCCCATATACTATACTCACACAATGCTCTGCTCCCCATATACTATACTCACACAGTGTTCTGCTCCCCATATACTATACTCACACAGTGCTCTGCTCCCCATATACTATACTCACACAGTGCTCTGCTCCCCATATACTATACTCACACAGTACTCTGCTCCCCCATATACTATACTCACACAGTGCTCTGCTCCCCATATACTATACTCACACAATGCTCTGCTCCCCATATACTATACTCACACAGTACTCCGCTCCCCATATATTATTCTCACACAGTACTCTGCTCTTCATATACTATACTCACACAGTGCTCTGCTCTCCCATATATTATACTCACACAGTGCTCTGCTCCCCACATACTATTCTCACACAGTAATCTGCTCCCCATATACTATACTCACACAGTGCTCTGCTCCCCCATATACTATACTCACACAGTGCTCTGCTCCCCATATACTATACTCACACAATGCTCTGCTCCCCATATACTATACTCACACAGTACTCAGCGTCCCATATACTAAATTCACACAATGGTCTGCTCCCCATATAATATACTCACACAATGCTCTGCTCCCCATATACTATACTCACACAGTGCTCTGCTCCCCATATACTATACTCACACAGTGCTCTGCTCCCCATATACTATACTCACACAGTACTCTGCTCCCCCATATACTATACTCACACAGTGCTCTGCTCCCCATATACTATACTCACACAATGCTCTGCTCCCCATATACTATACTCACACAGTACTTAGCGCCCCATATACTATACTCACACAATGCTCTGCTCCCCATATACTATAATCACACAGTACTCAGCGCCCCATATACTATACTCACACAATGCTCTGCTCCACATATATTATACTCGCACAATGCTCTGCTCCCCATATACTATACTCACACAGTACTCAGCGTCCTATATACTATACTCACACAGTACTCTGCTCCCCATATACTATACTCACACAATGCTCTGCTCCCCATATACTATACTCACACAGTACTCAGCGTCCCATACTAAACTCACACTATGCTCTGCTCCCCCATATATTATACTCGCACAATGCTCAGCTCCCCATATACTATACTCACACAATGCTCTGCTCCCCATATACTATACTCACACAGTACTTAGCGCCCCATATACTATACTCACACAATGCTCTGCTCCCCATATACTATAATCACACAGTACTCAGCGCCCCATATACTATACTCACACAATGCTCTGCTCCACATATATTATACTCGCACAATGCTCTGCTCCCCATATACTATACTCACACAGTACTCAGCGTCCTATATACTATACTCACACAGTACTCTGCTCCCCATATACTATACTCACACAATGCTCTGCTCCCCATATACTATACTCACACAGTACTCAGCGTCCCATACTAAACTCACACTATGCTCTGCTCCCCCATATATTATACTCGCACAATGCTCAGCTCCCCATATACTATACTCACACAATGCTCTGCTCCCCATATACTATACTCACACAATGCTCTGCTCCCCATATACAATACTCACACAGTACTCAGCGCCCAATATACTATACTCACACTATGCTCTGCTCCCCCATATACTATACTCACACAATGCTCTGCTCCCCATATACTATACTCACACAAAACTCAGCGTCCCATATACTATACTCACAGAATGCTCTGCTCCCCCATATACTATACTCACACAATGCTCTGTTCCCCCATATTCTATACTCACACAATGCTCTGCTCCCCATATACTATACTCACACAGTACTCAGCTCCCCATATACTATACTCACACAGTGCTCTGCTCCCCATATACTATACTCACACAATGCTCTGCTCCCTATATACTATACTCACACAATGCTCTGCTCTCCATATACTATATTCACACTATGCTCTGCTCCCCATATACTATACTCACACAATGCTCTGCTCCCCATATACTATACTCACACAATGCTCTGCTCCCCATATACTATACTCACACAATACTCTGCTCCCCATATACTATACTCACACTATGCTCTGCTCCCCTATATACTATACTCACACAGTGCTCTGCTCCCCCATATACTATACTGAAACAATGCTCTGCTCCCCATATACCATACTCACACAATACTTTGCTCCCCATATACTATACTCACACAATACTCACCTCCCCATATACTATACTCACACAGTACTCCGCTCCCTATATACTATACTCACACAGTACTCTGCTCCCCATATACTATACTCACACAGTACTCAGCTCCCCATATACTATACTCACACAGTACTCAGCTCGCCATATACTATACTCATACAGTACTCCGCTCCCCATATACTATACTCACACAATGCTCTGCTCCCCATATACTATACTCACACAGTACTCTACTCCCCGTATACTATACTCACACAATGCTCTGCTCCCCATATACTATACTCACACAATGCTCTGCTCCCCCATATACTATACTCACACAATACTCTGCTCCCCCATATACTATACTCACACAATGCTCTGCTCCCCATATACTATACTCACACAGTACTCTGCTCCCCATGTACTATACTCACACAATACTCTGCTCCCCATATACTATAGTCACACTATGCTCTGCTCCCCATATATTATACTTACACAGTACTCTGCTCCCCATATACTATACTCACACAGTACTCTACTCTCCATATACTATACTCACACAATACTCTGCTCCCCATATACTATACTCACACAGTACTCTGCTACCAATATACTATACTCACACAATGCTCTGCTCCCCATATACTATACTCACACTGTACTCCGCTCCCCATATACTATACTCACACAGTGCTATGCTCCCCATATACTATACTCACACAATGCTCTGCTCCCCATATACTATACTCTCACAATGCTCTGCTCCCCATATACTATACTCACACAGTACTCTGCTTCCCATATACTATACTCACACAATACTCTGCTCCCCATATACTATACTCACAGAGTACTCTGCTACCAATATACTATACTCACACAATGCTCTGCTCCCCATATACTATACTCACACAGTACTCTGCTACCAATATACTATACTCACACAATACTCTGTTCCCCATATACTATACTCACACAGTACTCTGCTACCAATATACTATACTCACACAATGCTCTGCTCCCCATATACTATACTCACACAGTGCTCTGCTCCTCATATACTATACTCACACAATGCTCTGCTCCCCCATATACTATACTCACACAATGCTCTGCTTCGAATATACTATACTCACACAATACCCTGCTCCCCATATACTATACTCACACAGTACTCCGCTCCCCATATACTAAACTCACACAGTACTCTGCTCTCCATATACTATACTCACACAGTACTCTGCTACCAATATACTATACTCACACAATACTCTGCTCCCCATATACTATACTCATACAGTACTCTGCTCCCCATATACTATACTCACACAATGCTCTGCTCCCCATATACTATACTCACACAGTACTCTGCTCTCCATATACTATACTCACACAGTACTCTGCTCCCCATATACTATACTCACACAATGCTCTGCTCCCCCATATACTATACTCACACAGTACTCTGCTCCCCATATAATATACTCACACAGTACTCTGCTCCCCATATACTATACTCACACAATGCTCTGCTCCCCCATATACTATACTCACACAATGCTCTGCTCCCCATATACTATACTCACACAGTACTCCGCTCCCCATATACTATACTCACACAGTACTCTGCTCCCCATATACTATACTCACACAATGCTCTGCTCCCCATATACTATACTCACACAGTACTCCGCTCCCCATATACTATACTCACACAATGCTCTGCTCCCCATATACTATACTCACACAATGCTTTGCTCCCCATATACTATACTCACACAGTACTCTGCTCCCCATATACTATACTCACACAATACTCTGCTCCCCATATACTATACTCACAGAGTACTCTGCTACCAATATACTATACTCACACAATGCTCTGCTCCCCATATACTATACTCACACAGTACTCTGCTACCAATATACTATACTCACACAATACTCTGTTCCCCATATACTATACTCACACAGTACTCTGCTACCAATATACTATACTCACACAATGCTCTGCTCCCCATATACTATACTCACACAGTGCTCTGCTCCTCATATACTATACTCACACAATGCTCTGCTCCCCCATATACTATACTCACACAATGCTCTGCTTCGAATATACTATACTCACACAATACCCTGTTTCCCATATACTATACTCACACAGTACTCCGCTCCCCATATACTAAACTCACACAGTACTCTGCTCTCCATATACTATACTCACACAGTACTCTGCTACCAATATACTATACTCACACAATACTCTGCTCCCCATATACTATACTCATACAGTACTCTGCTCCCCATATACTATACTCACACAATGCTCTGCTCCCCATATACTATACTCACACAGTACTCCGCTCCCCATATACTATACTCACACAGTACTCTGCTCCCCATATACTATACTCACACAATGCTCTGCTCCCCATATACTATACTCACACAATGCTCTGCTCCCCATATACTATACTCACACAGTACTCTGCTCTCCATATACTATACTCACACAGTACTCTGCTCCCCATATACTATACTCACACAATGCTCTGTCCCCCATATACTATACTCACACAGTACTCTGCTCCCCATATAATATACTCACACAGTACTCTGCTCCCCATATACTATACTCACACAATGCTCTGCTCCCCCATATACTATACTCACACAATGCTCTGCTCCCCATATACTATACTCACACAGTACTCCGCTCCCCATATACTATACTCACACAGTACTCTGCTCCCCATATACTATACTCACACAATGCTCTGCTCCCCATATACTATACTCACACAGTACTCCGCTCCCCATATACTATACTCACACAATGCTCTGCTCCCCATATACTATACTCACACAATGCTCTGCTCCCCATATACTATACTCACACAGTACTCTGCTCTCCATATACTATACTCACACAATACTCTGCTCCCCATATGCTATACTCACACAGTACTCTGCTCCCCATATACTATACTCACACAATGCTCTGCTCCCCATATACTATACTCACACAGTACTCAGCGTCCCATACTAAACTCACACTATGCTCTGCTCCCCCATATATTATACTCGCACAATGCTCAGCTCCCCATATACTATACTCACACAATGCTCTGCTCCCCATATACTATACTCACACAATGCTCTGCTCCCCATATACAATACTCACACAGTACTCAGCGCCCAATATACTATACTCACACTATGCTCTGCTCCCCCATATACTATACTCACACAATGCTCTGCTCCCCATATACTATACTCACACAAAACTCAGCGTCCCATATACTATACTCACAGAATGCTCTGCTCCCCCATATACTATACTCACACAATGCTCTGTTCCCCCATATTCTATACTCACACAATGCTCTGCTCCCCATATACTATACTCACACAGTACTCAGCTCCCCATATACTATACTCACACAGTGCTCTGCTCCCCATATACTATACTCACACAATGCTCTGCTCCCTATATACTATACTCACACAATGCTCTGCTCTCCATATACTATATTCACACTATGCTCTGCTCCCCATATACTATACTCACACAATGCTCTGCTCCCCATATACTATACTCACACAATGCTCTGCTCCCCATATACTATACTCACACAATACTCTGCTCCCCATATACTATACTCACACTATGCTCTGCTCCCCTATATACTATACTCACACAGTGCTCTGCTCCCCCATATACTATACTGAAACAATGCTCTGCTCCCCATATACCATACTCACACAATACTTTGCTCCCCATATACTATACTCACACAATACTCACCTCCCCATATACTATACTCACACAGTACTCCGCTCCCTATATACTATACTCACACAGTACTCTGCTCCCCATATACTATACTCACACAGTACTCAGCTCCCCATATACTATACTCACACAGTACTCAGCTCGCCATATACTATACTCATACAGTACTCCGCTCCCCATATACTATACTCACACAATGCTCTGCTCCCCATATACTATACTCACACAGTACTCTACTCCCCGTATACTATACTCACACAATGCTCTGCTCCCCATATACTATACTCACACAATGCTCTGCTCCCCCATATACTATACTCACACAATACTCTGCTCCCCCATATACTATACTCACACAATGCTCTGCTCCCCATATACTATACTCACACAGTACTCTGCTCCCCATGTACTATACTCACACAATACTCTGCTCCCCATATACTATAGTCACACTATGCTCTGCTCCCCATATATTATACTTACACAGTACTCTGCTCCCCATATACTATACTCACACAGTACTCTACTCTCCATATACTATACTCACACAATACTCTGCTCCCCATATACTATACTCACACAGTACTCTGCTACCAATATACTATACTCACACAATGCTCTGCTCCCCATATACTATACTCACACTGTACTCCGCTCCCCATATACTATACTCACACAGTGCTATGCTCCCCATATACTATACTCACACAATGCTCTGCTCCCCATATACTATACTCTCACAATGCTCTGCTCCCCATATACTATACTCACACAGTACTCTGCTTCCCATATACTATACTCACACAATACTCTGCTCCCCATATACTATACTCACAGAGTACTCTGCTACCAATATACTATACTCACACAATGCTCTGCTCCCCATATACTATACTCACACAGTACTCTGCTACCAATATACTATACTCACACAATACTCTGTTCCCCATATACTATACTCACACAGTACTCTGCTACCAATATACTATACTCACACAATGCTCTGCTCCCCATATACTATACTCACACAGTGCTCTGCTCCTCATATACTATACTCACACAATGCTCTGCTCCCCCATATACTATACTCACACAATGCTCTGCTTCGAATATACTATACTCACACAATACCCTGCTCCCCATATACTATACTCACACAGTACTCCGCTCCCCATATACTAAACTCACACAGTACTCTGCTCTCCATATACTATACTCACACAGTACTCTGCTACCAATATACTATACTCACACAATACTCTGCTCCCCATATACTATACTCATACAGTACTCTGCTCCCCATATACTATACTCACACAATGCTCTGCTCCCCATATACTATACTCACACAGTACTCTGCTCTCCATATACTATACTCACACAGTACTCTGCTCCCCATATACTATACTCACACAATGCTCTGCTCCCCCATATACTATACTCACACAGTACTCTGCTCCCCATATAATATACTCACACAGTACTCTGCTCCCCATATACTATACTCACACAATGCTCTGCTCCCCCATATACTATACTCACACAATGCTCTGCTCCCCATATACTATACTCACACAGTACTCCGCTCCCCATATACTATACTCACACAGTACTCTGCTCCCCATATACTATACTCACACAATGCTCTGCTCCCCATATACTATACTCACACAGTACTCCGCTCCCCATATACTATACTCACACAATGCTCTGCTCCCCATATACTATACTCACACAATGCTTTGCTCCCCATATACTATACTCACACAGTACTCTGCTCCCCATATACTATACTCACACAATACTCTGCTCCCCATATACTATACTCACAGAGTACTCTGCTACCAATATACTATACTCACACAATGCTCTGCTCCCCATATACTATACTCACACAGTACTCTGCTACCAATATACTATACTCACACAATACTCTGTTCCCCATATACTATACTCACACAGTACTCTGCTACCAATATACTATACTCACACAATGCTCTGCTCCCCATATACTATACTCACACAGTGCTCTGCTCCTCATATACTATACTCACACAATGCTCTGCTCCCCCATATACTATACTCACACAATGCTCTGCTTCGAATATACTATACTCACACAATACCCTGTTTCCCATATACTATACTCACACAGTACTCCGCTCCCCATATACTAAACTCACACAGTACTCTGCTCTCCATATACTATACTCACACAGTACTCTGCTACCAATATACTATACTCACACAATACTCTGCTCCCCATATACTATACTCATACAGTACTCTGCTCCCCATATACTATACTCACACAATGCTCTGCTCCCCATATACTATACTCACACAGTACTCCGCTCCCCATATACTATACTCACACAGTACTCTGCTCCCCATATACTATACTCACACAATGCTCTGCTCCCCATATACTATACTCACACAATGCTCTGCTCCCCATATACTATACTCACACAGTACTCTGCTCTCCATATACTATACTCACACAGTACTCTGCTCCCCATATACTATACTCACACAATGCTCTGTCCCCCATATACTATACTCACACAGTACTCTGCTCCCCATATAATATACTCACACAGTACTCTGCTCCCCATATACTATACTCACACAATGCTCTGCTCCCCCATATACTATACTCACACAATGCTCTGCTCCCCATATACTATACTCACACAGTACTCCGCTCCCCATATACTATACTCACACAGTACTCTGCTCCCCATATACTATACTCACACAATGCTCGGCTCCCCATATACTATACTCACACAGTACTCCGCTCCCCATATACTATACTCACACAATGCTCTGCTCCCCATATACTATACTCACACAATGCTCTGCTCCCCATATACTATACTCACACAGTACTCTGCTCTCCATATACTATACTCACACAATACTCTGCTCCCCATATGCTATACTCACACAGTACTCTGCTCCCCATATACTATACTCACACAGTACTCCGCTCCCCATATACTATACTCACACAGTACTCTGCTCCCCATATACTATACTCACACAATGCTCTGCTCCCCATATACTATACTCACACAGTACTCCGCTCCCCATATACTATACTCACACAATGCTCTGCTCCCCATATACTATACTCACACAATGCTCTGCTCCCCATATACTATACTCACACAGTACTCTGCTCTCCATATACTATACTCACACAATACTCTGCTCCCCATATGCTATACTCACACAGTACTCTGCTCCCCATATACTATACTCACACAGTACTCCGCTCCCCATATACTATACTCACACAGTACTCTGCTCCCCATACACTATACTCACACAGTACTCTGCTCCCCCATATACTATACTCACACAATGCTCTGCTCCCCATATACTATACTCACACAGTGCTCTGCTCCCCATATACTATACTCACACAATGCTCTGCTCCCCCATATACTATACTCACACAATGCTCTGCTTCCAATATACTATACTCACACAATACCCTGCTCCCCATATACTATACTCACACAGTACTCCGCTCCCCATATACTATACTCACACAGTACTCTGCTCTCCATATACTATACTCACACAATACTCTGCTCCCCATATACTATACTCACACAGTACTCTGCTACCAATATACTATACTCACACAATACTCTGCTCCCCATATACTATACTCACACAGTACTCCGCTCCCCATATACTATACTCACACAATACTCTGCTCCCCATATACTATACTCACACCATAGGCTTCCAGTGAGATGGACGGGTCCTGTGTGGAGTGCTCAGGGGACACATAGCCATTGGAGCCGGCCATCCTGCATCCACACTGTTCTCCCCTCACCGGGTCCAGGCTCACTGAGAACTTCCCAAAGTTTCTGCTGCTGGCAACCTTCTGCCTGCTGTGCCCTCCCTCCCGGCAGCCTCTCATGCCTTCACGCTCTGCCAGGCTCCCTGTACATGTGTGTTTAATGGGCGGGGAGCCAGGCATTGAGACAGCTGCTGCCAAGGAGGCAGGTACAGCCGCACAGCCAGCCGCCGACGGGAGCTCTGATCAGGAAGAGAAGGGAACAGCTGTTCTCCCAGCACAAACCAGGAAGAGAGTGGTAACTGGTGATGTAAGTGTAGCAGGGCCACCCGCCCGGGGTCCCTCCACTCATCCTCCCTCCATCAATCTCACCATGGCCCAAGAGCTTGCCATCTACTCCTAACTATTAAGTCACATGCTTATTAAAGTTTTGCTAAACTGACAATTATTCTATATTGAATCTTGCAGCAATATACTGAGCGGGTTACTATGCTTACTGGCCCACTCTGGTACCCAAGAGCTTGCAATCTATCCCTGAGGGTGACCATACGCGGCACGATTATTGTTCCTTACTCTCACATGGCGAGGTATTGTCCCACAATCACTGGAAGTCTGACTACACTGATAATTATTTACCGCGGAGACTGGCCCCCATTCACTCATTATTACCAGTTACTGATATAGCGCCAGCATATACCATTGCCCTTTTACAGTAATAAACCAGACTGGGTAATAACAGGTAGGCACAGAGGTAAGAGGGACCTGCTCGTGGGCTTACAATCCATTGACCCAAGAGCTTGCTATCTATTGCTAAGTCTCACAGGGTGAGATAACGTCAGTTGCTCATTGAATGTTATGCTCTAATAACAAGTCTGCACTGAATTATACGTCGGTGTGCTCTCACCCCCGGTAACGGCAGCCATCACTACTGTCTGTCATTGCACAGTGACAGCAGCCTGCCCTCCAGGTCAGTGACCTGTGTCAGAGGGTCTCACAGCACCTGTCCGGGACGTCACTGTCACCATGGGGGGCAGTCAGTGATAATTGCTGGGGCAGACATACCGCCGTGCAGGCAGGTAAACACCGCTATTTCAGACCAAAATCGCACAGCGGCCGATTCTCAAATGATTGCGCTGGCGTACAGATCGTAATGTGCAGGCAAGAGGCCAAACTGCGAAAAAATACCGCGTGTTTTTTCATTGCTAGGCGAGCGCATGCTGATTGACAGGACGCAGACGTTTGGGGGGTGGTGATTGCCCGTTTTCTGGGAGTGTCAGGAAAAACGCAGGCGTTCCCAAGCATTTCCAGGGAGGGTGTGTGACGTTCGCTCTGGCCCGATCAGCCTGTGTGTATCGCACTGTAGGGGTAAGTCCTGGGCTACGCACACACTGCGCGGAATGGAAAAACCATTAGATGGTGAGGGAGTTGTGAACGGATTTGCAGCTGGCCGGCGTTTGCAAAGCTTTTTTGCACGGCGTACGCAGACTTGCACAGGGCGGAATTTCACTCTGTCTGGGCGGAGACTATCCGATCGCAAACCTCTGCAAATTCACAGAGGTGTGAACAGATCTGAATGGGGCCCATGGACCAGTACAGGTTACTGTTTGCTCTCCACCCAGATCTGTTTCCCTGTAGCAGCGGATTGTCATTTACCTGCTCCCCCCCACCCCCCGGCTCAGGTATCCAGTCCCCTCCACCCCATCTCTTGTTACTCAGCTCCTATTGTCAGCTTTGTGATACTGAGACGATAAACACGTACAGTATACCAGGGAGGGAGCGACAGCACACACACACACACACACACACACACACACACACACACACACACACACAACAGACGCTGCACGTGATCCCACTGAGCTTAGCCATTGCATCTATATGCAATCACATCTATATACTGTACAATCACATCAATATACAATCACATCTATGTACAATCACATCTATATGCAATCACATCTATGTACCATCACATCTATATACAATCACATCTATATGCAATCATATCATGTACAATCACATCTATATACAATCACCTCTATGTACAATCACATCTGTATGCAATCACATCTATATGCAATCACATCTATGTACAATCACATCTATATGCAATCACATCTGTATGCAATCACATCTATATACAATCACATCTACGTTCAATTACATCTACGTACAATCACATCTACGTACAATCACAGCTACATACAATCATATGTATATACGATCACATCTATGTACCATCACATCTATGTGCAATCACATCTATGTACAATCACATTTATATACAGTCATAGCTATATACAATCACATGTACAATCACATCTATATACAATCACATCTATGTACCATCACATCTATGTACCATTACATCATGCACCATCACATAATGCACCATCACATAATCTACAATCACATCATGAACAATCTATGTACAATCACATCATGTACAATCACATCTATGTACAATCACATCTATGAACAATCACATCTATGTACATCATGTACAATCACATCTATGTGCAGTCACATCTACATACAATCACATCTATATACAGTCACATCATGTACAATCACATCCATATACAATCACATCTATGTACCATCACATCTATGTACAATCACATCATGTACAATCACATCTATATGCAATCACATCTATGTACCATCACATCTATATACAATCACATCTATATGCAATCACATCTATGTACAATCACATCATGTACAATCACATCATGTACAATCACATCTATGTACAATCACCTCTATGTACAATCACCTCTATATGCAATCACATCTATGTACAATCACATCTATGTACAATCACATCTATATGCAATCACATCTGTATGCAATCACATCTGTATACAATCACATCTACATTCAATTACAGCTACATACAATCACATGTATATACGATCACATCAATGTACCATCACATCTACGTACAATCACATCTATGTGCAATCACATCTATGTACAATCACATTTATATACAGTCATAGCTATATACAATCACATGTACAATCACATCTATGTACCATCACATCTATGTACCATCACATCTATGTACCATTACATCTATGTACCATTACATCATGCACCATCACATAATGCACCATCACATAATCTACAATCACATCATGTACAATCTATGTACAATCACATCATGTACAATCTATGTACAATCACATCATGTACATCATGTTCAATCACATCATGTTCAATCACATCATGTACAATCACATCATGTACAATCACATCTATGTACATCATGTACAATCACATCTATGTGCAGTCACATCATGTACAATCACATCTATGTACCATCACATCTATGTACCATCACATCATGTACAATTACATCTATGTACAATCACATCATGTACATCATGTACAATCATATCTATGTGCAATCACATCTATTTACAATCACATCAGTTATATTGCAATATAATTTTTAGCAAGCCAATCCGGCTCCAATTTGGCAAGAAAGAATGACCTGGTTACATATAACTTTCCTCATCTGACAATAGACCAGGAAATAATGGTGTCTCTGTATCGTCTCCCAACAGGCTGCGGGCGCGGTGGCTCACTGCGCTCACCACAGAATGTATTCTCCCTCTATGGGCGTCAGTATTTCCCCGCTAGTCGGGATTCCAGCGTCAGCATTTCCCCGCTAGTCGGGATTCCAGCGTCAGCATTTCCCCGCTAGTCGGGATTCCAGCGTCAGCATTTCCCCGCTAGTCGGGATTCCAGCGTCAGCATTTCCCCGCTAGTCGGGATTCCAGCGTCAGCATTTCCCCGCTAGTCGGGATTCCAGCGTCAGCATTTCCCCGCTAGTCGGGATTCCAGCGTCAGTATTTCCCCGCTAGTCGGGATTCCAGCGTCAGCATTTCCCCGCTAGTCGGGATTCCAGCGTCAGCATTTCCCCGCTAGTCGGGATTCCAGCGTCAGCATTTCCCCGCTAGTCGGGATTCCAGCGTCAGTATTTCCCCGCTAGTCGGGATTCCAGCATCAGTATTTCCCCGCTAGTCGGGATTCCAGCGTCAGTATTTCCCCGCTAGTCGGGATTCCAGCGTCAGTATTTCCCCGCTAGTCGGGATTCCAGCGTCAGCATTTCCCCGCTAGTCGGGATTCCAGCGTCAGCATTTCCCCGCTAGTCGGGATTCCAGCGTCAGCATTTCCCCGCTAGTCGGGATTCCAGCGTCAGTATTTCCCCGCTAGTCAGGATTCCAACGTCAGCATTTCCCCGCTAGTCGGGATTTCGGCGCCAGCTTTTCCCCGCTAGTCGGGATTTCGGCGCCAGCTTTTCCCCGCTAGTCGGGATTCCGGCGCCAGTATTTCCCCGCTAGTCGGGATTCCGGCGCCAGTATTTCCCCGCTAGTCGGGATTCCGGCGCCAGTATTTCCCCGCTAGTCAGGATTCCGGCATCAGTATTTCCCCGCTAGTTGGGATTCCGGCGACAGTATTTCCCCGCTAGTCGGGATTCCAGAGCCAGTATTTCCCCTCTAGTTGGGATTTTGGCAATAGTATTTCCCCGCTAGTCGGGATTCCGGCGCCAGTATTTCCCCGCTAGGCGGTATTCCGGCGCCAGTATTTCCCCGCTCGTCGGGATTCCGGCGCCAGTATTTCTCCGCTAGTCGGGATTCCGGAGTCAGTATTTCCCGCTAGTCGGGATTCAGGCTGACAGCAAAGAAGAGAGCGCACACAGGCTGACAGTATAGAAGAGAGCGCACACAGGCTGACAGTATAGAAGAGAGCGCACACAGGCTGACAGTATAGAAGAGAGCGCACACAGGCTGACAGTATAGAAGAGAGCACACACAGGATGACTGTATAGAAGAGAGTTCCCCAGGCTGACAGCAAAGAAGAGAGCGCACACAGGCTGACTGTATAGAAGAGAGTTCCCCAGGCTGACAGCAAAGAAGAGAGCTCCCCAGGCTGACAGCAAAGAAGAGAGCGCACGCAGGCTGACTGTATAGAAGAGAGCGCGCACAGGCTTACAGCAAAGAAGAGAGCGCACACAGGCTGACAGTATAGAAGAGAGCGCACACAGGCTGACAGTTTAGAAGAGAGCGCACACAGGCTGACTGTATAGAAGAGAGTTCCCCAGGCTGACAGCAAAGAAGAGAGCGCACACAGGCTGACTGTATAGAAGAGAGCTCCCCAGGCTGACAGCAAAGAAGAGAGCGCACACAGGCTAACTGTATAGAAGAGAGCGCACACAGGCTGACTGTATAGAAGAGAGCGCACACAGGCTGACAGCAAAGAAGAGAGCGCACACAGGCTGACTGTACAGAAGAGAGCGCACACAGGCTGACTGTACAGAAGAGAGCGCACACAGGCTGACTGTATAGAAGAGAGCGCACACAGGCTGACTGTACAGAACAGAGTGCACACAGGCTGACAGCAAAGAAGAGAGCGCACACAGGCTGACAGCAAAGAAGAGAGCGCACAGGCTGACAGCAATGAAGAGAGCGCACACAGGCTGACAGCAATGAAGAGAGCGCACACAGGCTGACAGCAAAGAAGAGAGCGCACACAGGCTGACAGCAAAGAAGAGAGCACACACAGGCTGACAGCAAAGAAGAGAGCGCACACAGGCTGACTGTACAGAAGAGAGCGCACACAGGCTGACTGTACAGAATAGAGCGCACACAGGCTGACTGTACAGAAGAGAGCGCACACAGGCTGACTGTACAGAAGAGAGCGCACACAGGCTGACTGTACAGAAGAGAGCGAACAGGCTGACAGCAATGAAGAGAGCGCACACAGGCTGACAGCAAAGAAGAGAGCGCACAGGCTGACAGCAAAGAAGAGAGCGCACACAGGCTGACAGCAAAGAAGAGAGCGCACCAGGCTGACAGCAATGAATAGAGCGCACACAGGCTGACTGTATAGAAGAGAGCGCACCAGGCTGATTGTAAAGAAGAGAGCGCACACAGGCTGACTGTACAGAAGAGAGCGCACACAGGCTGACTGTACAGAAGAGAGCGCACACAGGCTGACTGTACAGAAGAGAGCGCACACAGGCTGACTTTACAGAAGAGAGCGCACACAGGCTGACAGCAAAGAAGAGAGCGCACAGGCTGACAGCAATGAAGAGAGCGCACACAGGCTGACTGCAAAGAAGAGAGCGCACACAGGCTGACTGTATAGAAGAGAGCGCACCAGGCTGATTGTAAAGAAGAGAGCGCACACAGGCTGACTGTACAGAAGAGAGCGCACACAGGCTGACTGTACAGAAGAGAGTGCACCAGGCTGATTGTAAAGAAGAGAGCGCACACAGGCTGACTGTATAGAAGAGAGCGCACCAGGCTGATTGTAGAGAAGAGAGCGCACACAGGCTGACTGTACAGAAGAGAGCGCACACAGGCTGACTGTACAGAAGAGAGCGCACACAGGCTGACTGTACAGAAGAGAGCGCACACAGGCTGACTGTACAGAAGAGAGCGCACACAGGCTGACTGTACAGAAGAGAGCGCACACAGGCTGACTGTACAGAAGAGAGCGCACACAGGCTGATTGTAAAGAAGAGAGCGCACACAGGCTGACTGTACAGAAGAGAGCGCACACAGGCTGACTGTACAGAAGAGAGCGCACACAGGCTGATTGTAAAGAAGAGAGCGCACACAGGCTGATTGTAAAGAAGAGAGCGCACACAGGCTGACTGTATAGAAGAGAGCGCACCAGGCTGATTGTAGAGAAGAGAGCGCACACAGGCTGACTGTACAGAAGAGAGCGCACACAGGCTGACTGTACAGAAGAGAGCGCACACAGGCTGACTGTAAAGAAGAGAGCGCACACAGGCTGACTGTACAGAAGAGAGCGCACCAGGCTGACTGTACAGAAGAGAGCGCACACAGGCTGACTGTACAGAAGAGAGCGCACACAGGCTGACTGTACAGAAGAGAGCGCACACAGGCTGACTGTACAGAAGAGAGCGCACACAGGCTGACTGTACAGAAGAGAGCGCACACAGGCTGACTGTACAGAAGAGAGCGCACACAGGCTGACTGTACAGAAGAGAGCGCACACAGGCTGACTGTACAGAAGAGAGCGCACACAGGCTGACTGTACAGAAGAGAGCGCACACAGGCTGACTGTAAAGAAGAGAGCGCACAGAGGCTGACTGTACAGAAGAGAGCGCACAGAGGCTGACTGTACAGAAGAGAGCGCACCAGGCTGACTGTAAAGAAGAGAGCGCACCAGGCTGACTGTACAGAAGAGAGCACACACAGGCTGATTGTAAAGAAGAGAGCGCACCAGGCTGACTGTACAGAAGAGAGCGCACACAGGCTGACTGTACAGAAGAGAGCGCACACAGGCTGACTGTACAGAAGAGAGCGCACACAGGCTGACTGTACAGAAGAGAGCGCACACAGGCTGACTGTACAGAAGAGAGCGCACACAGGCTGACTGTACAGAAGAGAGCGCACACAGGCTGACTGTACAGAAGAGAGCGCACACAGGCTGACTGTACAGAAGAGAGCGCACACAGGCTGACTGTACAGAAGAGAGCGCACACAGGCTGACTGTACAGAAGAGAGCGCACACAGGCTGACTGTACAGAAGAGAGCGCACACAGGCTGACTGTACAGAAGAGAGCGCACACAGGCTGACTGTACGGGAGAGTGCGTCATATCTCAGGAGATTACCTGTGGAATGTGAAGGAGTGTGAGGCAGCGGAGAGGACGCCGCAGGAATAACACAATGTCTGTGCGAGAGCTGCAATAACAATCCCAGATCCCAGATCCATTCTACTATAATACCCATAACCCTCAGTGATACCCGCTCTCTGTGCCCATGCCTGTGGAAGTGCAGAAGCTGGAATAAGTATTAACCCTGTAACCACCATGGGAGACGCTTCCAGATCATGCATTGCTCTGAGGCACTGCATGCAATTGGATTACAGTCCCCTAGGTAACATGCATGCATCATACAGGGTGATGGATTTATTGTCACTGTAAATGGGTAAAGTTGTTGGGGGATATATTTCGGTATAGTGATCCTTTTATCCTGGTGTTTTCTGTGCAGTTACACACACAAGCAATGCATTATTCCATTCCCCCCTCCGTCTCCTGCCCCTGTAATCCCTTCCGCTGTCTGTGTTCACTGTGTGCGAGGTTCACCCAGGAAACCCACAGCCTGCGGCGCTGCATTCACCCATCGCAGAAACCCACAGCCTGCGGCGCTACATTCACCCACCCCGGGAATCCCACAGCCTGCAGCGCTGCATTCACCCACCCCGGGAATCCCACAGCCTGCAGCGCTGCATTCACCCACCCCGGTCTCCAGGAAACCCACAGCCTGCAGCACTGCATTCACCCACCCCGGGAATCCCACAGCCTGCAGCGCTGCATTCACACACCCCGGGAATCCCACAGCCTGCAGCGCTGCATTCACCCACCCCGGGAAACCCACAGCCTGCAGCGCTGCATTCACCCACCCCGGTCTCCAGGAAACCCACAGCCTGCAGCACTGCATTCACCCACCCCGGGAATCCCACAGCCTGCAGCGCTGCATTCACACACCCCGGGAATCCCACAGCCTGCAGCGCTGCATTCACCCACCCCAGGAAACCCACAGCCTGCAGCGCTGCATTCACCCACCCCGGGAATCCCACAGCCTGCAGCGCTGCATTCACCCACCCCGGGAATCCCACAGCCTGCAGCGCTGCATTCACCCACCCCGGGAATCCCACAGCCTGCAGCGCTGCATTCACCCACCCCGGGAATCCCACAGCCTGCAGCGCTGCATTCACCCACCCCGGGAAACCCACAGCCTGCAGCGCTGCATTCACCCACCCCGGGAATCCCACAGCCTGCAGCGCTGCATTCACCCACCCGGGGAATCCCACATCTTGCAGCGCTGCATTCACCCAGGAAACCCACAGCCTGCAGCGCTGCATTCACCCAGGAAACCCACAGCCTGCAGCGCTGCATTCACCCAACACAGAAACCCACAGCCTGCAGCGCTGCATTCACCCAACACAGAAACCCACAGCCTGCAGCGCTGCATTCACCCAACACAGAAACCCACAGCCTGCAGCGCTGCATTCACCCAACACAGAAACCCACAGCCTGCAGCGCTGCATTCACCCAACACAGAAACCCACAGTCTGCGGCGCTGCATTCACCCAGGAAACCCACAGCCTGCAGTGCTGCATTTACCCATTGCAGAAACCCAAAGCCTGCGGCGCTGCATTCACCCATCGCAGAAACCCACAGCCTGCAGCACTGCATTCACCTACCCCGGGAAACCCACAGCCTGCAGCGCTGCATTCACCCACCCCGGGAATCCCACAGCCTGCAGCGCTGCATTCACCCACCCCGGGAATCCCACAGCCTGCAGCACTGCATTCACCCAGGAAACCCACAGCCTGCAGCGCTGCATTCACCCAGGAAACCCACAGCCTGCAGCGCTGCATTCACCCAGGAAACCCACAGCCTGCAGCGCTGCATTCACCCAGGAAACCCACAGCCTGCAGCGCTGCATTCACCCAGGAAACCCACAGCCTGCAGCGCTGCATTCACCCAACACAGAAACCCACAGCCTGCAGCGCTGCATTCACCCAACACAGAAACCCACAGTCTGCAGCGCTGCATTCACCCAGGAAACCCACAGCCTGCAGTGCTGCATTTACCAATTGCAGAAACCCAAAGCCTGCGGCGCTGCATTCACCCATCGCAGAAACCCACAGCCTGTGCCGCTGCAGTCACCCACCGCAAAACCCACGGCCTGCGGCGCTGCAGTCACCCACCCCGGGAATCCCACAGCCTGCAGCACTGCATTCACCCACCCCGGGAATCCCACAGCCTGCAGCACTGCATTCACCCACCCCGGGAATCCCACAGCCTGCAGCACTGCATTCACCCACCCTGGAAATCCCACAGCCTGCAGCGCTGCATTCACCCACCCTGGGAATCCCACAGCCTGCAGCGCTGCATTCACCCACCCCGGGAATCCCACAGCCTGCAGCACTTCATTCACCCACCCCGGGAATCCCACAGCCTGCAGCGCTGCATTCACCCACCTCGGGAAACCCACAGCCTGCAGCGCTGCATTCACCTACCTCGGGAAACCCACAGCCTGCAGCACTGCATTCACCCACCCCGGGAATCCCACAGCCTGCAGCGCTGCATTCACCCACCCCGGTCTCCAGGAAACCCACAGCCTGCGGCGCTGCATTCACCCACCCCGGGAATCCCACAGCCTGCAGTGCTGCATTCATCCACCACAGAAACCCACAGCCTGAAACGCTGCATTCCCCCAACCCGGGAAACCCACGGCCTGCAGCGCTGCATTCACCCACCCCGGGATGCCCACGGCCTAAGGCTCTGCATTCACCCACCCCGGGAGGCCCACGGCCTGCGGCTCTGCATTCACCCACCCCGGAAAGCCCACGGCCTGCGGCTCTGCATTTACCCACCCCGGGAAGCCCACGGCCTGCGGCTCTGCATTCACCCACCCCGGGAAGCCCATGGCCTGCGGCTCTGCATACACCCACCCAAGGGAAACCCACGACTGTGGCTCTGCATTCACCTACCCCGGGAAACACATGTCCTGCAGCGCGGCACAGCTTGGGGTAGTCTCTAGTGGGACAGGAGACTGACTCTTTAGGGGGAGCATACAGGTCTACACAGGAGAATACCCCTCAGGGCACATTTCAGGCAATTGGTGATTGGATCAGAGGATGTAAATACGTCCCCAACAATCCAAGAGGAGAGAAAGAGCAATGAAGATCTGATCTGAGCTTGGGACCCTTAGCTTGGACACTGAGAGACTGTTTCCAATGAACTAGTGGCCAAGCTGAACCCAAGGTCTAGCACTCAGATATGGCTGCCATCTTGTACAGTAGCTGACGGGGTTACGCTGAGATAAGAAGAGTTGCAGGTGAGAGTGATGTTGAACGAGCGTTGCAGAGTCAGTAGATATATTAGCTTACACGAGACCGCCAATGGGCACAAGACTGACGCCAGGGAGCAAAGCGCAACGACGGAGCCCAGTCACCCTCTACTCCAGCTTCCACCCTGCGAGGTGGAGCAGGAATAGATTATGGGCCCATATGGGAGGAAGCGTGCACCTAGGGAGAGTCATTTAGTGGTGGGACCGGTGGCTTTACACATTCCCCCACCATCCAGAGAGCTGTACGAAGAGCACACTGACATGAGAGAGCTCTAAGAGGAGCACACTGACATGAGAGAGCTGTAAGAGGAGCACACTGACATGAGAGAGCTGTAAGAGGAGCACACTGACATGAGGGAGCTGTAAGAGGAGAACACTGAGATGACGGAGCTGTAAGAGGAGCACACTGACATGAGGGAGCTGTAAGAGGAGAACACTGACATGAGGGAGCTGTAAGAGGAGCACACTGACAGGAGAGAGCTGTAAGAGGAGCACACTGACATGAGAGAGCTGTAAGAGGAGCACACTGACATGAGGGAGCTGTAAGAGGAGCACACTGACATCAGGGAGCTGTAAGAGGAACACACTGACATGAGGGAGCTGTAAGAGGAGCACACTGACAGGAGAGAGCTGTAAGAGGAGCACACTGACATGAGGGAGATGTAAGAGGAGCACACTGACATGAGGGAGCTGTAAGAGGAACACACTGACATGAGGGAGCTGTAAGAGGAGCACACTGACAGGAGAGAGCTGTAAGAGGAGAACACTGACATGAGGGAGCTGTAAGAGGAGCACACTGACATGAGGGAGCTGTAAGAGGAGCACACTGACAGGAGAGAGCTGTAAGAGGAGCACACTGACATGAGGGAGCTGTAAGAGGAGCACACTGACATGAGGGAGCTGTAAGAGGAGCACACTGACAGGAGAGAGCTGTAAGAGAAGAACACTGACATGAGGGAGCTGTAAGAGGAGCACACTGACATGAGGGAGCTGTAAGAGGAGCACACTGACATGAGGGAGCTGTAAGAGGAGCACACTGACATGAGGGAGCTGTAAGAGGAGCACACTGACATGAGGGAGCTGTAAGAGGAGAACACTGACATGAGGGAGCTGTAAGAGGAGCACACTGACATGAGGGAGCTGTAAGAGGAGCACACTGACATGAGGGAGCTGTAAGAGGAGCACACTGACATGAGGGAGCTGTAAGAGGAGAACACTGACATGAGGGAGCTGTAAGAGGAGCACACTGACATGAGGGAGCTGTAAGAGGAGCACACTGACATGAGGGAGCTGTAAGAGGAGAACAATGACATGAGGGAGCTGTAAAAGGAGCACACTGACATGACGGAGCTGTAAGAGGAGCACACTGACATGAGAGAGCTGTAACAGGAGAACACTGACATGAGGGAGCTGTAAGAGGAGCACACTGACATGAGGGAGCTGTAAGAGGAGCACACTGACATGACGGAGCTGTAAGAGGAGCACACTGACATGAGAGAGCTGTAAGAGGAGAAAACTGACATGAGGGAGCTGTAAGAGGAGCACACTGACATGGCGGAGCTCTAAGAGGAGCACACTGACATAAGGGAGCTGTAAGAGGAGCACACTGACAGGAGACAGCTGTAAGAGGAGCACACTGACATGAGGGAGCTGTAAGAGGAGCACACTGACATGAGAGAGCTGTAAGAGGAAAACACTGACATGAGGGAGCTGTAAGAGGAACACACTGACATGAGAGAGCTGTAAGAGGAGCACACTGACATGAGGGAGCTGTAAGAGGAGCATACTGACATGAGGGAGCTGTAAGAGGAGAACACTGACATGAGGGAGCTGTAAGAGGAGCACACTGACATGAGGGAGCTGTAAGAGGAGAACAATGACATGAGGGAGCTGTAAAAGGAGCACACTGACATGACGGAGCTGTAAGAGGAGCACACTGACATGAGAGAGCTGTAACAGGAGAACACTGACATGAGGGAGCTGTAAGAGGAGCACACTGACATGAGGGAGCTGTAAGAGGAGCACACTGACATGACGGAGCTGTAAGAGGAGCACACTGACATGAGAGAGCTGTAAGAGGAGAAAACTGACATGAGGGAGCTGTAAGAGGAGCACACTGACATGGCGGAGCTCTAAGAGGAGCACACTGACATGAGGGAGCTGTAAGAGGAGCACACTGACAGGAGAGAGCTGTAAGAGGAGCACACTGACATGAGGGAGCTGTAAGAGGAGCACACTGACATGAGGGAGCTGTAAGAGGAGCACACTGACATGGCGGAGCTCTAAGAGGAGCACACTGACATGAGGGAGCTGTAAGAGGAACACACTGACATGAGGGAGCTGTAAGAGGAGCACACTGACATGAGGGAGCTGTAAGAGGAGAACACTGAGATGACGGAGCTGTAAGAGGAGCACACTGACATGAGAGAGCTGTAAGAGGAACACACTGACATGAGGGAGCTGTAAGAGGAACACACTGACATGAGGGAGCTGTAAGAGGAGCACACTGACATGAGGGAGCTGTAAGAGGAACACACTGACATGAGAGAGCTGTAAGAGGAGCACACTGACATGAGGGAGCTGTAAGAGGAGCACACTGACATGAGGGAGCTGTAAGAGGAGAACACTGAGATGACGGAGCTGTAAGAGGAGCACACTGACATGAGAGAGCTGTAAGAGGAACACACTGACATGAGGGAGCTGTAAGAGGAACACACTGACATGAGGGAGCTGTAAGAGGAGCACACTGACATGAGGGAGATGTAAGAGGAGAACACTGAGATGACGGAGCTGTAAGAGGAGCACACTGACAGGAGGGAGCTGTAAGAGGAGCACAATGACATGACGGAGCTGTAAGAGGAGCACACTGACATGAGGGAGCTGTAAGAGGAACACACTGACATGAGAGAACTGTAAGAGGAGAACACTGACATGAGGGAGCTGTAAGAGGAGCACACTGACATGGCGGAGCTCTAGGAGGAGCACACTGACATGAGGGAGCTGTAAGAGGAACACACTGACACGACGGAGCTGTAAGAGGAGCACACTGACATGAGAGAGCTGTAAGAGGAGCACACTGACATGAGGGAGCTGTAAGAGGAGCACACTGACATGGCGGAGCTCTAAGAGGAGCACACTGACTGGAGAGAGCTGTAAGAGGAGCACACTGACATGAGGGAGCTGTAAGAGGAGCACACTGACAGGGAGCTGTAAGAGGAGCACACTGACATGAGGGAGCTGCAAGAGGAACACACTGACATGAGAGAGCTGTAAGAGGAGCACACTGACATGAGAGAGCTGTAAGAGGAGCACACTGACATGAGGGAGCTGTAAGAGGAGAACACTGAGATGACGGAGCTGTAAGAGGAGCACACTGACATGAGAGAGCTGTAAGAGGAACACACTGACATGAGGGAGCTGTAAGAGGAACACACTGACATGAGGGAGCTGTAAGAGGAGCACACTGACATGAGGGAGCTGTAAGAGGAACACACTGACATGAGGGAGCTGTAAGAGGAGAACACTGAGATGACGGAGCTGTAAGAGGAACACACTGACATGAGAGAGCTGTAAGAGGAACACACTGACATGAGGGAGCTGTAAGAGGAACACACTGACATGAGGGAGCTGTAAGAGGAGCACACAGACATGAGGGAGCTGTAAGAGGAACACACTGACATGAGGGAGCTGTAAGAGGAGCACACTGACATGACGGAGCTGTAAGAGGAGCACACTGACATGAGGGAGCTGTAAGAGGAGCACACTGACATGAGGGAGCTGTAAGAGGAGAACACTGAGATGACGGAGCTGTAAGAGGAGCACACTGACAGGAGAGAGCTGTAAGAGGAGCACACTGACATGAGGGAGCTGTAAGAGGAGCACACTGACATGAGGGAGCTGTAAGAGGAGCACACTGACATGACGGAGCTGTAAGAGGAGCACACTGACATGAGGGAGCTGTAAGAGGAACACACTGACATGAGGGAGCTGTAAGAGGAGCACACTGACATGAGGGAGCTGTAAGAGGAGAACACTGACATGAGGGAGCTGTAAGAGGAGCACACTGACAGGAGGGAGCTGTAAGAGGAGCACAATGACATGACGGAGCTGTAAGAGGAGCACACTGACATGAGGGAGCTGTAAGAGGAACACACTGACATGAGAAAACTGTAAGAGGAGAACACTGACATGAGGGAGCTGTAAGAGGAGCACACTGACATGGCGGAGCTCTAGGAGGAGCACACTGACATGAGGGAGCTGTAAGAGGAACACACTGACATGACGGAGCTGTAAGAGGAGCACACTGACATGAGAGAGCTGTAAGAGGAGCACACTGACATGAGGGAGCTGTAAGAGGAGCACACTGACATGAGGGAGCTGTAAGAGGAGCACACTGACATGAGGGAGCTGTAAGAGGAACACACTGACATGAGGGAGCTGTAAGAGGAGCACACTGACATGGCGGAGCTCTAAGAGGAGCACACTGACATGAGGGAGCTGTAAGAGGAGCACACTGACATGGCGGAGCTCTAGGAGGAGCACACTGACATGAGGGAGCTGTAAGAGGAACACACTGACACGACGGAGCTGTAAGAGGAGCACACTGACATGAGAGAGCTGTAAGAGGAGCACACTGACATGAGGGAGCTGTAAGAGGAGCACACTGACATGGCGGAGCTCTAAGAGGAGCACACTGACTGGAGAGAGCTGTAAGAGGAGCACACTGACATGAGGGAGCTGTAAGAGGAGCACACTGACAGGGAGCTGTAAGAGGAGCACACTGACATGAGGGAGCTGCAAGAGGAACACACTGACATGAGAGAGCTGTAAGAGGAGCACACTGACATGAGAGAGCTGTAAGAGGAGCACACTGACATGAGGGAGCTGTAAGAGGAGAACACTGAGATGACGGAGCTGTAAGAGGAGCACACTGACATGAGAGAGCTGTAAGAGGAACACACTGACATGAGGGAGCTGTAAGAGGAACACACTGACATGAGGGAGCTGTAAGAGGAGCACACTGACATGAGGGAGCTGTAAGAGGAACACACTGACATGAGGGAGCTGTAAGAGGAGAACACTGAGATGACGGAGCTGTAAGAGGAGCACACTGACATGAGAGAGCTGTAAGAGGAACACACTGACATGAGGGAGCTGTAAGAGGAACACACTGACATGAGGGAGCTGTAAGAGGAGCACACAGACATGAGGGAGCTGTAAGAGGAACACACTGACATGAGGGAGCTGTAAGAGGAGCACACTGACATGACGGAGCTGTAAGAGGAGCACACTGACATGAGGGAGCTGTAAGAGGAGCACACTGACATGAGGGAGCTGTAAGAGGAGAACACTGAGATGACGGAGCTGTAAGAGGAGCACACTGACAGGAGAGAGCTGTAAGAGGAGCACACTGACATGAGGGAGCTGTAAGAGGAGCACACTGACATGAGGGAGCTGTAAGAGGAGCACACTGACATGACGGAGCTGTAAGAGGAGCACACTGACATGAGGGAGCTGTAAGAGGAACACACTGACATGAGGGAGCTGTAAGAGGAGCACACTGACATGAGGGAGCTGTAAGAGGAGAACACTGACATGAGGGAGCTGTAAGAGGAGCACACTGACAGGAGGGAGCTGTAAGAGGAGCACAATGACATGACGGAGCTGTAAGAGGAGCACACTGACATGAGGGAGCTGTAAGAGGAACACACTGACATGAGAAAACTGTAAGAGGAGAACACTGACATGAGGGAGCTGTAAGAGGAGCACACTGACATGGCGGAGCTCTAGGAGGAGCACACTGACATGAGGGAGCTGTAAGAGGAACACACTGACATGACGGAGCTGTAAGAGGAGCACACTGACATGAGAGAGCTGTAAGAGGAGCACACTGACATGAGGGAGCTGTAAGAGGAGCACACTGACATGAGGGAGCTGTAAGAGGAGCACACTGACATGAGGGAGCTGTAAGAGGAACACACTGACATGAGGGAGCTGTAAGAGGAGCACACTGACATGGCGGAGCTCTAAGAGGAGCACACTGACATGAGGGAGCTGTAAGAGGAGCACACTGACAGGAGAGAGCTGTAAGAGGAGCACACTGACATGAGGGAGCTGTAAGAGGAGCACACTGACATGAGGGAGCTGTAAGAGGAGCACACTGACATGAGAGAGCTGTAAGAGGAGCACACTGACATGAGGGAGCTGTAAGAGGAACACACTAACATGAGGGAGCTGTAAGAGGAGCACACTGACATGAGGGAGCTGTAAGAGGAACACACTGACATGAGAGAGCTGTAAGAGGAGCACACTGACATGAGAGAGCTGTAAGAGGAGCACACTGACATGAGGGAGCTGTAAGAGGAGCACACTGACATGAGGGAGCTGTAAGAGGAGCACACTGACATGAGGGAGCTGTAAGAGGAACACACTGACATGAGAGAGCTGTAAGAGGAGCACACTGACATGAGAGAGCTGTAAGAGGAGCACACTGACATGACGGAGCTGTAAGAGGAGAACACTGAGATGACGGAGCTGTAAGAGGAGCACACTGACATGAGAGAGCTGTAAGAGGAACACACTGACATGAGGGAGCTGTAAGAGGAACACACTGACATGAGGGAGCTGTAAGAGGAGCACACTGACATGAGGGAGCTGTAAGAGGAGAACACTGAGATGACGGAGCTGTAAGAGGAGCACACTGACAGGAGAGAGCTGTAAGAGGAGCACACTGACATGAGGGAGCTGTAAGAGGAGCACACTGACAGGAGGGAGCTGCAAGAGGAGCACAATGACATGACGGAGCTGTAAGAGGAGCACACTGACATGAGGGAGCTGTAAGAGGAACACACTGACATGAGAGAACTGTAAGAGGAGCACACTGACATGGCGGAGCTCTAGGAGGAGCACACTGACATGAGGGAGCTGTAAGAGGAACACACTGACATGAGAGAGCTGTAAGAGGAGCACACTGACATGAGGGAGCTGTAATAGGAGCACACTGACATGAGGGAGCTGTAAGAGGAGCACACTGACATGAGGGAGCTGTAAGAGGAACACACTGACATGAGAGAGCTGTAAGAGGAGAACACTGAGATGACGGAGCTGTAAGAGGAGCACACTGACATGAGAGAGCTGTAAGAGGAACACACTGACATGAGAGAGCTGTAAGAGGAGCACACTGACATGAGGGAGCTGTAAGAGGAGCACACTGACATGAGGGAGCTGTAAGAGGAGCACAATGACATGACGGAGCTGTAAGAGGAGCACACCGACATGAGGGAGCTGTAAGAGGAACACACTGACATGAGAGAACTGTAAGAGGAGCACACTGACATGAGGGAGCTGTAAGAGGAGCACACTGACATGAGGGAGCTGTAAGAGGAGCACACTGACATGGCGGAGCTCTAAGAGGAGCACACTGACATGAGGGAGCTCTAAGAGGAGCACAAGTCACTGACATGAGGGAGCTGTAAGAGGAGCACACTGACATGAGGGAGCTGTAAGAGGAGCACACTGACATGAGGGAGCTGTAAGAGGAGCACACTGACATGAGGGAGCTGTAAGAGGAACACACTGACATGAGGGAGCTGTACGAGGAGCACACTGACATGAGGGAGCTGTAAGAGGAGCACACTGACATGAGAGAGCTGTAAGAGGAGCACACTGACATGAGGGAGCTGTAAGAGGAGCACACTGACATGAGAGAGCTGCAAGAGGAGCACACTGACATTAGAGAGCTGTAAGAGGAGCACACTGACATGAGAGAGCTGCAAGAGGAGCACACTGACATTAGAGAGCTGTAAGAGGAACACACTGACATTAGAGAGCTGTAAGAGGAGCACACTGACATGAGGGAGCTGTAAGAGGAGAACACTGACATGAGGGAGATGTAAGAGGAGAACACTGACATGAGGGAGATGTAAGAGGAGAACACTGACATGAGAGAGCTGTAAGAGGAGCACACTGACATGAGGGAGCTGTAAGAGGAACACATTGACATGAGGGAGCTGTACGAGGAGCACACTGACATTAGAGAGCTGTAAGAGGAGCACACTGACATGAGAGAGCTGTAAGAGGAAAACACTGACATGAGAGAGCTGTAAGAGGAGCACACTGACATGAGGGAGCTGTACGAGGAGCACACTGACATTAGAGAGCTGTAAGAGGAGCACACTGACATGAGGGAGCTGTACGAGGAGCACACTGACATTAGAGAGCTGTAAGAGGAGCACACTGACATGAGGGAGCTGTAAGAGGAGCACACTGACATGAGGGAGATGTAAGAGGAGAACACTGACATGACGGAGCTGTAGGAGGAGCACACTGACATGAGGGAGCTGTAAGAGGAACACACTGACATGAGGGAGCTGTACGAGGAGCACACTGACATGAGAGAGCTGTAAGAGGAGCACACTGACATGAGAGAGCTGTAAGAGGAACACACTGACATGAGAGAGCTGTAAGAGGAACACACTGACATGAGGGAGCTGTAAGAGGAGCACACTGACATGAGGGAGCTGTAAGAGGAACACACTGACATGAGGGAGCTGTAAGAGGAACACACTGACATGATGGAGCTGTAAGAGGAGCACACAGACATGAGGGAGCTGTAAGAGGAGCACACTGACATGAGGGAGCTGTAAGAGGAGCACACTGACATGACGGAGCTGTAAGAGGAGCACACTGACATGAGAGAGCTGTAAGAGGAGCACACTGACATGAGGGAGCTGTAAGAGGAGCACAATGACATGACGGAGCTGTAAGAGGAGCACACTGACATGAGGGAGCTGTAAGAGGAACACACTGACATGAGAAAACTGTAAGAGGAGCACACTGACATGAGGGAGATGTAAGAGGAGCACACTGACATGAGGGAGCTGTAAGAGGAACACACTGACATGAGAGAGCTGTAAGAGGAGCACACTGACATGAGAGAGCTGTAAGAGGAGCACACTGACATGAGAGAGCTGTAAGAGGAGCACACTGACATGAGGGAGCTGTAAGAGGAGCACACTGACATGAGGGAGCTGTAAGAGGAGAACACTGACATGAGGGAGCTGTAAGAGGAGCACACTGACATGAGGGAGCTGTAAGAGGAACACACTGACATGAGGGAGCTGTAAGAGGAGCACACAGACATGAGGGAGCTGTAAGAGGAGCACACTGACATGAGGGAGCTGTAAGAGGAGCACACTGACATGAGGGAGCTGTAAGAGGAGCACACTGACATGAGGGAGCTGTAAGAGGAGCACACTGACATGAGAGAGCTGTAAGAGGAACACACTGACATGAGGGAGCTGTAAGAGGAGCACACTGACATGAGGGAGCTGTAAGAGGAGCACACTGACATGAGGGAGCTGTAAGAGGAGCACACTGACATGAGAGAGCTGTAAGAGGAGCACACTGACATGACGGAGCTGTAAGAGGAGCACACTGACATGAGGGAGCTGTAAGAGGAGCACACTGACATGAGGGAGCTGTAAGAGGAGCACACTGACATGAGGGAGCTGTAAGAGGAGCACACTGACATGAGAGAGCTGTAAGAGGAGCACACTGACATGCAGATCATAGTTACAGGTAGTAAACGGGGAACACATGAAGCGCAGCTCAGGCCGTCTGCTGTAGTAACGCCTGTATGAGCGGGTGGGGGCAGCATGCCAGGGTCACTCTTACCTTAAATTGGGGGGTACTTTCAAGGGGAGTGGAGTTTGCTCTGGATAAATCTAGGGTGTAAGAAATGAGCTGGCTCTGTCCATCATGACGCCTGCAAGTTAAAAGGAGAATGGTTGTAAGGAAGAAAAACATGATGTCATAGGATAGTATGTGTGATGTCACAGCACCAACTATTATTACTATAACTGCAGAGTGATGTCACAGCACTAATTATTATTACTATAACTACAGAGTGATGTCACAGCACTAATTATTATTACTATAACTACAGAGTGATGTCACAGCACCAACTATTATTACTATAACTACAGAGTGATGTCACAGCACCAACCATTATTACTATAACTGCAGAGTGATGTCACAGCACCAACCATTATTACTATAACTACAGAGTGATGTCACAGCACCAACTATTATTACTATAACTACAGAGTGATGTCACAGCACCAACCATTATTACTATAACTGCAGAGTGATGTCACAGCACCAACCATTATTACTATAACTACAGAGTGATGTCACAGCACCAACCATTATTACTATAACTACAGAGTGATGTCACAGCACCAACCATTATTACTATAACTGCAGAGTGATGTCACAGCACCAACTATTATTACTGTAACTGCAGAAGAGTGATGTCACAGCACCAACCATTATTACTATAACTACAGAGTGATGTCACAGCACCAACCATTATTACTATAACTACAGAGTGATGTCACAGCACCAACTATTATTACTATAACTACAGAGTGATGTCACAGCACCAACCATTATTACTATAACTGCAGAGTGATGTCACAGCACCAACTATTATTACTGTAACTGCAGTGTGATGTCACAGCACCAACTATTATTAATATAAATTTAGTGTGATGTCACAGCGCTATTAGCATGCCTCACAATCCTCTGCTCAAGGACTACCCTCTCAGTGTATGATTGCCATCACCTGTGTTGAACAGGTTAATGGATAAGAAGGTGTTTCAGCACAGGTGATGGCAATCATACACTGAGAGGGTAGTCCAGGAGCACAGCATTCTGTCCCTGCTGTAGAGGGTCATGTTATAACTGCAGTGTGATGTCACAGTGCTCCTTATTGTTAATGTACTGTAACTGCAGTGTGATGTCACAGTGCTCCCTATTAATGAAATGTAACTGCAGTGTGATGTCACAGTGCTCCCTATTATTAATGTAAGTGCAGTGTGATGTCACAGTGCTCCCTATGATTAATGTAACTGCAGTGTGATGTCACAGTGCTCTGTATTATTAATGTAACTGCAGTGTGATGTCACAGTGCTCCCTATTATTAATGTAAGTGCAGTGTGATGTCACAGTGCTCCCTATTATTAATGTAAGTGCAGTGTGATGTCACAGTGCTCCCTATTATTAATGTAAGTGCAGTGTGATGTCACAGTGCTCCCTATTATTAATGTAAGTGCTGTGTGATGTCACAGTGCTCCCTATTATTAATGTAACTGCAGTGTGATGTCACTGTGCTCCCTATTATTAATGTAAGTGCAGTGTGATGTCACAGTGCTCCCTATTATTAATGTAAGTGCAGTGTGATGTCACAGTGCTCCCTATTATTAATGTAACTGCAGTGTGATGTCACAGTGCTCCCTATTATTAATGTACTGTAACTGCAGTGTGATGTCACAGTGCTCCCTATTATTAATGTAACTGCAATGTGATGTCACTGTGCTCTCTATTATTAATGTAAGTGCAGTGTGATGTCACTGTGCTCCCTATCATTAATGTAACTGCAGTGTGATGTCACAGTGCTCCCTATTATTAATGTAACTGCAGTGTGATGTCACTGTGCTCTCTATTATTAATGTAAGTGCAGTGTGATGTCACAGTGCTCCCTATTATTAATGTAACTGCAGTGTGATGTCACAGTGCTCTCTATTATTAATGTAACTGCAGTGTGATGTCACAGTGCTCCCTATTATTAATGTAAGTGCAGTGTGATGTCACAGTGCTCCCTATTATTAATGTAAGTGCAGTGTGATGTCACAGTGCTCCCTATTATTAATGTAAGTGCAGTGTGATGTCACAGTGCTCCCTATTATTAATGTACTGTAACTGCAGTGTGATGTCACAGTGCACCCTATTATTAATGTAACTGCAGTGTGATGTCACAGTGCTCCCTATTATTAATGTACTGTAACTGCAGTGTGATGTCACAGTGCTCCCAATTATTAATGTACTGTAACTGCAGTGTGATGTCACAGTGCTCCCTATTATTAATGTAACCGCAGTGTGATGTCACAGTGCTCCCTATTATTAATGTACTGTAACTGCAGTGTGATGTCACAGTGCTCCCTATTATTAATGTAAGTGCAGTGTGATGTCACAGTGCTCCCTATTATTAATGTAACTGCAGTGTGATGTCACAGTGCTCTCTATTATTAATGTAAGTGCAGTGTGATGTCACAGTGCTCCCTATTATTAATGTACTGTAACTGCAGTGTGATGTCACAGTGCTCCCTATTATTAATGTAACTGCAGTGTGATGTCACAGTGCTCCCTATTATTAATGTAACTGCAGTGTGATGTCACAGTGCTCCCTATTATTAATGTAACTGCAGTGTGATGTCACAGTGCTCCCTATTATTAATGTACTGTAACTGCAGTGTGATGTCACAGTGCTCCCTATTATTAATGTAACTGCAGTGTGATGTCACAGTGCTCCCTATTATTAATGTAACTGCAGTGTGATGTCACAGTGCTCCCTATTATTAATGTAACTGCAGTGTGATGTCACAGTGCTCCCTATTATTAATGTACTGTAACTGCAGTGTGATGTCACAGTGCTCCCTATTATTAATGTAACTGCAGTGTGATGTCACAGTGCTCCCTATTATTAATGTACTGTAACTGCAGTGTGATGTCACAGTGCACCCTATTATTAATGTAACTGCAGTGTCATGTCACAATGCTCCCTATTATTAATGTAACTGCAGTGTGATGTCACAGTGCTCCCTATTATTAATGTAACTGCAGTGTGATGTCACAGTGCTCCCTATTATTAATGTACTGTAACTGCAGTGTGATGTCACAGTGCTCCCTATTATTAATGTAACTGCAGTGTGATGTCACAGTGCTCCCTATTATTAATGTAACTGCAGTGTGATGTCACAGTGCTCCCTATTATTAATATAACTGCAGTGTGATGTCACAGTGCTCCCTATTATTAATGTACTGTAACTGCAGTGTGATGTCACAGTGCTCCCTATTATTAATGTAACTGCAGTGTGATGTCACAGTGCTCCCTATTATTAATGTAAGTGCAGTGTGATGTCACAGTGCTCCCTATTATTAATGTACTGTATCTGCAGTGTGATGTCACAGTGCTCCCTATTATTAATGTAACTGCAGTGTGATGTCACAGTGCTCCCTATTATTAATGTACTGTAACTGCAGTGTGATGTCACAGTGCTCTCTATTATTAATGTAACTGCAGTGTGATGTCACAGTGCTCCCTATTATTAATGTACTGTATCTGCAGTGTGATGTCACAGTGCTCCCTATTATTAATGTAACTGCAGTGTGATGTCACAGTGCTCCCTATTATTAATGTACTGTAACTGCAGTGTGATGTCACAGTGCTCCCTATTATTAATGTACTGTAACTGCAGTGTGATGTCACAGTGCTCGCTATTATTAATGTAACTGCAGTGTGATGTCACTGTGCTCCCTATTATTAATGTAAGTGCTGTGTGATGTCACAGTGCTCCCTATTATTAATGTAACCGCAGTGTGATGTCACAGTGCTCTCTATTATTAATGTAACTGCAGTGTGATGTCACAGTCCTCTCTATTATTATTGTAAGTGCCGTGTGATGTCACAGTGCTCCCTATTATTAATGTAACTGCAGTGTGATGTCACAGTGCTCCCTATTATTAATGTAACTGCAGTGTGATGTCACAGTGCTCCCTATTATTAATGTAACTGCAGTGTGATGTCACTGTGCTCCCTATTATTAATGTAAGTGCTGTGTGATGTCACAGTGCTCCCTATTATTAATGTAACCGCAGTGTGATGTCACAGTGCTCTCTATTATTAATGTAACTGCAGTGTGATGTCACAGTGCTCTCTATTATTAATGTAACTGCAGTGTGATGTCACAGTGCTCTCTATTATTAATGTAACTGCAGTGTGCTGTCACAGTGCTCCCTATTATTAATGTAACTGCAGTGTGATGTCACAGTGCTCCCTATTATTAATGTAACTGCAGTGTGATGTCACTGTGCTCTCTATTAATGTAAGTGCTGTGTGATGTAACAGTGCTCCCTATTATTAATGTAACCGCAGTGTGATGTCACAGTGCTCTCTATTATTAATGTAACTGCAGTGTGATGTCACAGTGCTACCTATTATTAATGTAACTGCAGTGTGATGTCACTGTGCTCCCTATTATTAATGTACTGTAACTGCAGTGTGATGTCACAGTGCTCCCTATTATTAATGTAACTGCAGTGTGATGTCACAGTGCTACCTATTATTAATGTAACTGCAGTGTGATGTCACTGTGCTCCCTATTATTAATGTAAGTGCAGAGTGATGTCACAGTGCTCTCTATTATTAATGTAACTGCAGTGTGATGTCACAGTGCTCTCTATTATTAATGTACTGTAACTGCAGTGTGATGTCACAGTGCTCTCTATTATTAATGTAACTGCAGTGTGATGTCACAGTGCTCTCTATTATTAATGTACTGTAACTGCAGTGTGATGTCACAGTGCTCCCTATTATTAATGTAACTGCAGTGTGATGTCACAGTGCTCCCTATTATTAATGTACTGTAACTGCAGTGTGATGTCACAGTGCTCTCTATTATTAATGTAACTGCAGTGTGATGTCACAGTGCTCCCTATTATTAATGTACTGTAACTGCAGTGTGATGTCACAGTGCTCCCTATTATTAATGTAACTGCAGTGTGATGTCACTGTGCTCCCTATTATTAATGTAAGTGCTGTGTGATGTCACAGTGCTCCCTATTATTAATGTAACCGCAGTGTGATGTCACAGTGCTCTCTATTATTATTGTAACTGCAGTGTGATGTCACAGTCCTCTCTATTATTAATGTAAGTGCCGTGTGATGTCACAGTGCTCCCTATTATTAATGTAACTGCAGTGTGATGTCACAGTGCTCCCTATTATTAATGTAACTGCAGTGTGATGTCACAGTGCTCCCTATTATTAATGTAACTGCAGTGTGATGTCACTGTGCTCCCTATTATTAATGTAAGTGCTGGGTGATGTCACAGTGCTCCCTATTATTAATGTAACTGCAGTGTGATGTCACAGTGCTCTCTATTATTAATGTAACTGCAGTGTGATGTCACAGTGCTCTCTATTATTAATGTAACTGCAGTGTGATGTCACAGTGCTCCCTATTATTAATGTAACTGCAGTGTGATGTCACAGTGCTCCCTATTATTAATGTAACTGCAGTGTGATGTCACTGTGCTCTCTATTAATGTAAGTGCTGTGTGATGTAACAGTGCTCCCTATTATTAATGTAACCGCAGTGTGATGTCACAGTGCTCTCTATTATTAATGTAACTGCAGTGTGATGTCACAGTGCTACCTATTACTAATGTAACTGCAGTGTGATGTCACTGTGCTCCCTATTATTAATGTACTGTAACTGCAGTGTGATGTCACAGTGCTCCCTATTATTAATGTAACTGCAGTGTGATGTCACAGTGCTACCTATTATTAATGTAACTGCAGTGTGATGTCACTGTGCTCCCTATTATTAATGTAAGTGCAGAGTGATGTCACAGTGCTCTCTATTATTAATGTAACTGCAGTGTGATGTCACAGTGCTCTCTATTATTAATGTACTGTAACTGCAGTGTGATGTCACAGTGCTCTCTATTATTAATGTAACTGCAGTGTGATGTCACAGTGCTCTCTATTATTAATGTACTGTAACTGCAGTGTGATGTCACAGTGCTCTCTATTATTAATGTAACTGCAGTGTGATGTCACAGTGCTCTCTATTATTAGTGTACTGTAACTGCAGTGTGATGTCACAGTGCTCTCTATTATTAATGTACTGTAACTGCAGTGTGATGTCACAGTGCTCTCTATTATTAATGTAACTGCAGTGTGATGTCACAGTGCTCTCTATTATTAATGTACTGTAACTGCAGTGTGATGTCACAGTGCTCTCTATTATTAATGTAACTGCAGTGTGATGTCACAGTGCTCTCTATTATTAATGTACTGTAACTGCAGTGTGATGTCACAGTGCTCCCTATTATTAATGTAAGTGCAGTGTGATGTCACAGTGCTCTCTATTATTAATGTACTGTAACTGCAGTGTGATGTCACAGTGCTCTCTATTATTAATGTAACTGCAGTGTGATGTCACAGTGCTCTCTATTATTAATGTAACTGCAGTGTGATGTGCAATATAATTTGAGCCCGGAATGCCCACCCAAACCCCCTTCACTCCCCTGCTGCCATTATAACCTTACAGTGATTACACAGGAATAATCAGTGGTGCCGAGAGAGGGGGGGCGGAGGGTACAAATTACCTGGGCCCAGGTCTGTGGAGGGGCCCAGTTGGTGCCCAGGCCCACACCTCCTTTGATTAGGCCATCCCCCCTGAAAAGTACCTGGGCCCAGTCAGGCTTTTTACTGCCCTGGCTGGGAGGCATGCCATGTTCCTGTGAGTGGGTGCTTCTCATGTGCTAGACACGCCCCCACAGAGGTGTGACCATGCCCCTAGCATGCTGTGGTCTCACCCCCTCCAGGGAGGGGGATGGGGGGACCCAAAGAGTTGTTGTTCCGGGGCCCAGGATTTCTCTTGGCAACCCTGGGAATAATGTGTCATTATCAGGGGCTGAAGCTCCTGGAAGAATCACCTCGTTAATAACAGAACATTGTGACATCACCACCTGTATATTATGGGGCTCATACACTGTGTAAGATAAGTCTGCCGCCTGACACCCACTGTGTGCCCGGATTACCCTGTGATGCCAACACTTGTACGCATGCTATCACAGTCGCTGCCATACTTGGTGCAAGAGATCAGTCTGGGGACAGGCGTATGTGCATAACCACAACCAATGTGTGAGAGGCCCCCATCAGCCACAAGTGTAGATGCGGGACTGTCTACAGAGCATGCACACTGCTAAATACCACCGTTCATTCCTGTAGATTGCCCCCCATCCACGAGACACCCCTGATGGGAGATGCAGGACATCCCTGCGGTTGGTAGGGTTGGCACTTGCAGACCCAATGGCGCCAATCCAGTGCTGAAAGTAGGGTGGTACGGAGTACCATTAAGAAATATGGTGGTGGTACTCAGTACCACCAGCCCATAGCCGAGGCATCATTTATAAGGGGCATTTTTGTGTGTGGGACATAAAATGGTGTCAGTGGCATAACTGTGTGGTATAATATATTATAGGCATTATGGTGTGTGGCATAATGTGTAATGGGCATTACGGTGTGTGGTATAATATGTAAGGTATTACATTTGGTGGCATAAAGTGTAATGGGCATTATGGTGTGTGGCATAATGTGTAATGGGCATTATGGTGTGTGGCATAATGTGTAATGGGCATTACGGTGTGTGGTATAATGTGTAATGGGCATTATGGTGTGTGGCATAATGTGTAATGGGCATTACGGTGTGTGGTATAATGTGTAATGGGCATTATGGTGTGTGGCATATTGTGTAATGGGCATTACGGTGTGTGGTATAATGTGTAATGGGCATTATGGTGTGTGGTATAATGTGTAATGGGCATTATGGTGTGTGGCATAATATGTAATGGGCATTATGGTGTGTGGCATAATGTGTAATGGGCATTACGGTGTGTGGTATAATATGTAAGGCATTATAGTGTGTGGCATAATGTGTAATGGGCATTACAGTGTGTGGTATAATGTGTAATATGCATTATGGTGTGTGGCATAATGTGTAATGGGCATTACGGTGTGTGGTATAATATGTAAGGCATTACATTTGGTGGCATAATGTGTAATGGGCATTATGGTGTGTGGCATAATGTGTAATGGGCATTACGGTGTGTGGTATAATATGTAAGGCATTACATTTGGTGGCATAATGTGTAATGGGCATTATGGTGTGTGGCATAATGTGTAATGGGCATTACGGTGTGTGGTATAATGTGTAATATGCATTATGGTGTGTGGCATAATGTGTAATGGGCATTACGGTGTGTGGTATAATGTGTAATATGCATTATGGTGTGTGGCATAATGTGTAAGGGGCATTACAGTGTGTGGTATAATATGTAATGGGCATTATGGTGTGTGGTATAATGTGTAATGGGCATTATGGTGTGTGGCATAATGTGTAAGGGGCATTACAGTGTGTGGTATAATATGTAATGGGCATTATGGTGTGTGGTATAATGTGTAATGGGCATTATGGTGTGTGGCATAATGTGTAAGGGGCATTACAGTGTGTGGTATAATATGTAATGGGCATTATGGTGTGTGGTATAATGTGTAATGGGCATTATGGTGTGTGGCATAATGTGTAATGGGCATTACAGTGTGTGGTGTAATGGGCATTATAGTGTGTGGCATAATGTGTAATATGCATTATGGTGTGTGGCATAATGTGTAAGGGGCATTACAGTGTGTGGCATAATGTGGCCATGCCCCTATTGTCATGTAGCCACTCCCCTAGTTTCGTGTGTCCACGCCCATTTTTACTATCAGTACCACTAAGAAAAAATTTCTACTTGCCCCACTGCGCCAATCACAGCTCACCACTCTCCTAAAGTTCGGGAAAACACACACACACACACACACACACACACACACACACACACACACACACACACACACACACACACACACACAGTACTGTGCAAAAGTTTTAGGCAGGTGGAGAAAAAATGCAATGTGAGGGTGCTTTCAAAAATAGAAGTGTTTAATCATACCTCCCAACTGTCCCGATTTTCGCGGGACAGTCCCGTTTTTTTGGGTCTGTCCCGCTGTCCCTCCCGCCAGGGCCGGATTAACAATGGGGCGGATGGAGCTGCAGCTCCAGGCCCCCCAATGAAAATAGGCCCACAGGATCCCTCCATTGCAGCCAGTGTTGACAGTAAAAAGAATCCTGTCATCACCAGCAGCTCACTCACCTCCAGATTGCCCAGTTTCCTCCACCCCAAATCGGCTGGCTGAAGTCCCGGCCAGCTCAGTGCCTGTCTAAAACTGTCCTCTTACTCTTCCTGACTCTGGCCGAGGCTCCGCCCCCGAATCCGATGTGGCACTGACTGGGCTTGCTATTTACTTTTTTTTTACCCTGTCTTGTGTGGCTGTAAATGTAATTGGACAGCAGAAGATCAAGGTAGGTGGTGGGGTGGTGTCATAACAATACATATATTGTGTGAGAGAGCGGGGGGCTTAGGCTAAATTATTATATTATAAAGGGGAGAACAGCAAGCTCAAATTATATAAATATATAAAGGGACGATTGTGGGCATACTGTAAGCTAAATAAACATATTTGGAGGAACAGGGCCACAAGTGTACTTTAAAGGGGGTCAGGAAGCAAAACCGAAATATATAAGGGGGATGAGGGTACAACGTAATAAATATATATAATGGGGGCAAGTGACACTACAATTAAATACATAATATATCTATATACTGTGCACATACATACATATATACACTACACACACGGATATATATATATAAAAACATGTGTATATATAACTATGTGTGTGTAGTACTGTACTTACAAACACTGGTTTAGTGCATAAAACCCCGCAGGGTGTGCTGTTTATTTCATAACGTTTTGGGGTTGAGGCAGGGGAATGTTACCCCGAAACATCACAAAATAAATAGCGCACCCTGCAGGGTTTTATGCACTAAGAGTGCCGCCTATGCCATGGAAGAGTTGTCCATGCAGGCCGAGTACCTGTGAGGAGGGCACCAGAGCCAGATACACGTAAGTCCGGAGTGCCGGGGGAAACTTTTCGTGTGTGTGTTGAACCACTTAACTGGCATGGTCAGATTTCATGCAACTGCGCCGTCCCACCCTGTCCCCCCGTTTTTGACGAGAAGATCCGTTCTGCAGATGTGCATAATATAATGTTTAAATATTTTAAAAAATACTTTTTCATCTTTATTAAATAAAATACATTTAAAAAAACAATGTTGTTAACGCTTTTGAAGGGAAAAATCGTCAGTTAAGTGGTTTTTAAATATATATATATATATATATATATATATATATGTAACTAGGGTAGTGTGCAACTCTGCTCTGTGGGTGCAACCGACCACATTTCCCCTTGATCCCCTTGTGTGTCTGTCTGTCCTTCTCCCTGAGTCCCACCTGCGGCGTTTAGCTTGTCTCCGTGACAGATACCTGCGCTTGCGGTGGTAGGCGGTGCCGTTTGAGGCGGTGCACCATGTCCGGATCACTAGTCTGGCAGGGGGGGTCCCTGTGATGCCGGCGTTTGTCTAGCTGTCTCAAGGAAGGAGATTTCTGCACTCCGCTGGGTGGGAGTGGATCGCGAGATGCCTCCCTCGTCACGCAGTAATGCTCTGTTTTCTGGCTCCATCCTCCAGCTCCATTGCAGCAGGGGGCTAGCTCTGGCGGGCTCTGCATGGTCTGCAAGCTGGTGTGTTGCTGGCGGGCAGGTGGCGTCCCTGTAATACTTGCGTTTGGCCAGTCTGTCCTCCGGCTCTGAGTCCTGGCCATCGGAAGACTGCAGAGGAGCTGGAGCAAGGGAATGTGTATATCAGGTATACTACAAAGTGCATGGTAGAATGATGATGAGAAGGAAAGATGATAAGAGAAGGAATGAGAAGAAGGGGCTCTACTGTTGCGAAATGTGTATAAGGGGCTCTGTGGTCTTGCCTAACTTGTATAAGGGAACTACTGTGTAATGTGAATAATGGGGGTCATTCCGAGTTGATCGCTAGCTGCATTTGTTCGCAGCGCAGTGATCAGACTAACAAACGGCAGTTCTGCGCATGCGTAAGCGGCGCAATGCGCATGTGTGACGTACGGGCACAACGAACGATGCAGTTTTGCACAAGGTTTAGCGATGCATTTCAGTCACACTACTGGCCGCAGAGTGATTGACATGAAGGGGGTATTTCTGGATGTCAACTGACCGTTTTCAGGGAGTGTTCGGAAAAAACGCAGGCGTGCCAGGGAAAACGCAGGCGTGGCTGGGCGAACGCTGGGCGGGTGTGTGATGTCAAAACAGGAACTGAATAGGCTGAAGTGATCGCAAGCGCTGAGTAGGTCTGGAGCTACTCAGAAACTGCACAAAAAATGTTTGTAGCCGCTCTGCGATCCTTTCGTTCGCACTTCTGCTAAGCTAAAATACACTCCCAGTGGGAGGCGGCATAGTTTTTGGACTCAGCGCGATCACTGTATATACAGCACTGATCACATCCCCATATCAGTAGTCACACACGTCGTGTTAGTCACACCGTACGCATGTGGTGGCATACAGTAGGCCCTTTACAAATTTCAGCTCCAGGCCCATGAGGTCCTTAATCTGGCACTGCCTCCCGCGGGCCGCAGTGTCCCGCGGTGGGGGGGGGGGGCAGTTAGGAGGCTCCTGATCACTCACTGCTCTGCTCAGTTGAGAGCAGAGCAGCGTTGAATAGACGCTGTGCGCACGCGTCTATTCCAGTGAGTTAGAGGGGGCATGCCAGCAGCTCACAGAGCGCTGGCCATGCCCCCTCAGTGACGAAAACGGGGCGTGGCTGGCGATCGCGGGCCCTCCTGCGAAGCCACGCCCCTTATACGCAGGCCACACACCCTTTTCGGTCGCGGGCGCGCTACGCGTGCCAAGATGTCCCTCCTTCCTCTACTTCAATGTTGGGAGGTATGGTTTAATAGATTGTTTTTAGCAACAATAAAAATGCAAAGTGAATGAAGAGAAATCTAAATGACCTCAATATTTGGTGTGACCGCCCTTCCCTTCAAAACAGCATAAATTCTTAGAGGTACACTTGCACAAAGTCAGAGATTTTGTAAGATTATAGCCTGGCCTAATTCAGACCTGACTGTACATGTGCCGCATGTCAGGCCTGACCCACCCGCACAGCGGCGATGCTTTTGTACTTGAAGAGTAACTCCCTGGCAGCGCAGCTCCTGCTCGCTGGCAGGGAACTACTCGTCGCTGTGCTGGTCACAGAGGCTGCGTGTGACGTCACGCAGCCCGCCCCCCCGCATGGTCCTGGCATGCCTGCTTTGCCCAGACGGCGGGCAATCGCCACCGGACCGCCCACTCCCGCCCAGCGACCACCTCTGCCTGTCAATGAGCCGTTGGCTGTCTGCCATGTGCTGACGCACTGTGGTGCCAGCGCATGCGCAGTCCAGCCCTGTTCGGCTACTGATCGAAAACGCACCGATCAGGTCTGAATTAGGCTCATAATCAAGTGAATGATTAACCAATCATACCAAACAAGTGATCATCATTTTCATATGTAGGTTGAAAGTCATTAACTGAAACAGAAACAGCTGTGTAGGAGGTTTAAAACTGGGTGAGGAACAGCCAAACTCCGCTATAAAGGTGGGGTTGTGGAAGACCGTTTCATGTCACAGGTCATACACCATGGTAAGACTGAGCACAGCAACAAGACACAGGGTAGTTATACTGATCAGGAAGGTCTCTCCCAGGCAAAGATTTCAAGGCAGACCGGGGTTTCAAGATGTGCTGTTCCAGTTCTTTTGAAGAAGCAGAAAGAAACGGGCAAAGTTCTGGACCGTAGACGCAGTGGTCGGCCAAGGAACCTTAATGCATCAGATGAAAGACACGTCATACTTACTTCCCTTCTAAATCAGAAGACGTCCGGCAGTGTCATCAGCTCAGACCTGGCAGAAACCAGTGGGACCCAGGTACACCCATCTCCAGTTCGGAGAAGTAACAACGAAAGGCAGCGGTGACGCACGGTGGAAGTTTGGAGCAGCATTTCAGCAAATGGCGTTGGGGATTTGGGGCCCTATTCAGTATGAGTCGTAGTTTCTACAATTTTAGCAAAAACCGCGACTGCAAAAAAATGTCAGCTGGCGACCGCCTAACGCAGGGCAAGGCACGAGGTACGCCCCACCATGCGGCTGCAGTGTAATTTACCACTGCACTGCGATTGCGTTGACCCTGCCACGCACACGCATAATGGGACCTGCACGTGTGCACTGGCTCTGATGCGGATGCATAACAATTGCAATGCGACCAGAATTAGTGGTGTCCTCAATGCTGAGAAATACAGGCAGGTGCTTATCCATCATGCCGTACCATCAGGGAGGCTTCTGATTGGCTCCAAATGTATTCTGCAGCAGGACAACAATTCCAAACATACAGCCAATGTCACTAAGAACTTTCTTCAGCGTAAAGTAGAACAAGGAGTCCTGGAAGTGATGATATGGACCCACAGAGCCCTGATCTCACCATCCAGTCTGTCTGGGATTACATGAAGAGACAGAAGGATCTGAGCAAGCTACATCCACAGATCTGTGGTTGTATGGAACAGTCTCCCTGCCAGGTTCCTTCCAAAACTGTGTGTAAAGGTGGGTACACACTGATAGATATATCTGCCGATCAATTGATCGGCAGATATATCTATGGACGGATCGGGCAGCGTGCTGTGCATACACACTGCCCGATCCGTCGGGGACTGACGTCATGAACTGGGCGGGCGTGTACATACACCCGCCCAGTTCAGCTGTCAATCACCGCCAGCCGCCGCAGCATGTGTACGGGTGGCCGGCTGGTCACGTTTCATACTGAATACCCCTCATTGGCTTGATGTAGCTTTCTCTCCTGTTCATTCATTTTACATTTTGTTAATTGATAAAAATAAACGTAACTTTTCTATTTTTGAAAGCATTCTTACATTGCCGCTGTTCGGAGAGTCGCTCCTGGTAGATATACTGTATCTCTGCAGTGTGGACTACGTCGGGGTTAAATACAGGGAAGAGCGTTCTGTGGAATAATAACGGGGATGCGGCGGTTCCAGGATATAACATCCTGTTCCTGGCAGCAACATAGAACTGACGGGAAGCGTTACCTGCGATCATCACCTGAGCTGCCAGCCGTGTACCCAGCATCTCCCTGTATACCGAGAACAGCGCACGCAGGGGGTGATACCGAGAACAGGACACAGATACCAAGAACAGGACAGGCGGGGGGGGCGATACCGAGAACAGGACAGGCGGGGGGTGATACCGACACGCAGGGGGAGATACTGAGAACAGGACAGGCGGGGGTGACACCGACACGCAGGGGGAGGTACTGAGAACAGGACAGGCGGGGGGTGATACCGACACGCAGGGGGAGATACTGAGAACAGGACAGGCGGGGGGTGATACCGACACGCAGGGGGAGATACTGAGAACAGGACAGGCAGGGGGCGATACAGAGAACAGGACACAGATACCAAGAACAGGACACATATGGGGAGATACTGAGAACAGGACAGGCGGGGGGCGATACCGAGAACAGGACACAGATACTAAGAACAGGACACATAGGGGGAGATACCGAGAACAGGACAGGCGTGGGGTGATACCGACACGCAGGGGGAGATACTGAGAAAAGGACAGGCGGGGGGTGATACCGACACGCAGGGGGAGATACTGAGAACAGGACAGGCGGGGGTGATACCGACACGCAGGGGGAGATACTGAGAACAGGACAGGCGGGGGGTGATACCGAGAACAGTACACATAGGGGGTGATACCGAGAACAGGACAGGCGGGGGGTGATACCGAGAACAGGACACATAGGGGGCGATACAGAGAACAGGACAGACGGGGCAATACCGACACGCAGGGGGAGATACCGAGAACAGGACAGGCGGGGGTGATACCGAGAACAGGACACAGATACCGAGACAAGGACAGGCAGGGGGTGATACCGAGAACAGGACAGGCAGGGGGCGATACAGAGAACAGGACAGGCAGGGGATTATACCGAGAACAGGACAGGCAGGGGGTGATACCGAGAACAGGACAGGCAGGGGGTGATACAGAGAACAGGACAGGCAGGGGAAGATACCGAGAACAGGACAGGCAGGGGGTGATACCGAGAACAGGACACGCAGGGGATGGTATCGAGAACAGGACAGGCAGGGGGTGATACCGAGAACAGGACAGACAGGGGGCGATACAGAGAACAGGACAGGCAGGGGATGATACCGAGAACAGGACAGGCAGGGGGTGATACCGAGAACAGGACAGGCAGGGGGCGATACAGAGAACAGGACAGGCAGGGGGTGATACAGAGAACAGGACAGGCAGGGGGTGATACAGAGAACAGGACAGGCAGGGGGTGATACAGAGAACAGGACAGGCAGGGGGTGATACCGAGAACAGGACAGGCAGGGGGTGATACCGAGAACAGGACACGCAGGGGATGGTATCGAGAACAGGACAGGCAGGGGATGATACAGAGAACAGGACAGGCAGGGGGTGATACAGAGAACAGGACAGGCAGGGGGTGATACCGAGAACAGGACAGGCAGGGGATGATACAGAGAACAGCGCACACAGGGGATGATACAGAGAACAGGACACACAGGAGATGATACAGAGAACAGGGGTGAGGTGAGGAACATATGAAGGTGAGAAGGTCACAGGGCTGGTTCCAGAGGAGGACCAGCCTACAGTAACTAGCCACACACTGCAGGGGCTGGTGCTGGGTACTGAGGGGTGAGGTGAGGAACCTATGAAGATGAGAAGGTCACAGGGCTGGTTCCAGAGGAGGACCAGCCTACAGTAACTAGCCACACACTGCAGGGGCTGGAGCTGGGTGCTGAGGGGTGAGGTGAGGAGCATATGAAGGTGAGAAGGTCACAGGGCTGGTCCTAGAGGAGGTCCAGCCTACAGTAACTAGCCACACACTGCAGGGGCTGGAGCTGGGTGCTTGGGGGCTGAAGGCCCTGGAGGAAGAGGAGAAGGGATGCAGGGAGAGAGGAGGTGGAGCAGCCCGGAATATTATCTACATCCTGACGCTGCCCGTATAACTGCAGGTGGCGGCCGCACTGCGCCCCATGACCCAGTACTTTGACTGGCGTCTCTTAAACACAACATAAAATACATAGAATACCATACAGCTCTAGATCTCACAGCTCAGAGCAGAATAGCACAATATGCTAAGATCATTGGATCGTCCTCAGTAAGGTCGACAGGCACTTGGTCGATACGACATACAGGTCGACACAGAAAAGTTTGACATGAGGTGTTTTTTTTTGGGTGCCGTTTGCTCCATAAAGTGACCAAAACCCCCAATTAGCGTAACGTGTCCCCGTGCATGGCGAGCAATCGGGCAAGGTGCCTCGCACCACTACTGTGGCGCTCGCACAGGTTACCAATCGTAGTCAACATGAATGGTAAAGTATGAAAAAATTTCAAAAAGAAAGGCTTTTTTTTGTTAAAACTCATGTCGACCTTTCCTGTGTCAACCTTTATGCCATGTCAACCTAATGCATGTCAACCAATAGTGGTCAACCTAATGCATGTCTGCCAATAGTGGTCAACCTAATGCATGTCAGCCAATAGTAGTCAACCTAATGCATGTCAGCCAATAGTGGTCAACCTAATGCATGTCAGCCAATAGTGGTCAACCTAATGCATGTCAGCCAATAGTGGTCAACCTAATGGTATGTCAGCCAATAGTGGTCAACCTAATGGTATGTCAGCCAATAGTGGTCAACCTAATGGTATGTCAGCCAATAGTGGTCAACCTAATGCATGTCTGCCAATAGTGGTCAACCTAATGCATGTCTGCCAATAGTGGTCAACCTAATGCATGTCAGCCAATAGTGGTCAACCTAATGCATGTCTGCCAATAGTGGTCAACCTAATGCATGTCTGCCAATAGTGGTCAACCTAATGGTATGTCAGCCAATAGTGGTCAACCTAATGACTGTAGACCTTAGTCATGTGGCATCCTGATATCACTAAGACAACAGGACATGATACGTATAAAACATCTGACTCATACGGCTCCTCTGAGGCCCTGTAATATATACCAACATTGTCGAGGCACTGCAACTTATAATGACCCCTATGAGGCACTGTAATATATATATTGACTTCTACGAGGCACTGTAATATATACCGACACATATGAAACAGTGTAATATATACTGAACCCTTTGAGGCACTGTAATTTATACTGACACATAAGAGGCACTAATATATATTGACCCCCTCTGAGGCACTGTAATATATACTGATACCTCTAAGGCACTGTAATATATACAGACACATAAGAGGCACTGTAATATATACTGACTGATATGAGGTACTGTAATATATACAGACACATAAGAGGCACTGTAATATATACTGACTCCTATGAGGCACTGTAATATATACAGACACATATGAAACACTGTAATATATACCAACACCAATGAGGCACTGTAATATATACAGACACATAAGAGGCACTATAATATATACAGATACATATGAAACACTATAATATATACTGACCCATTTGAGGCACTGTAATATATACCAACAAATAAGAGGCACTGTAATATATACCGACACATAAGAGGCCAGTAATATATACTGACCCCTCTGAGACACTTTAATATATACAGACACATAAGAGGCACTGTAATATATACTGACCCCTCTGAGGCACTGTAATATATACTGACCCCTCTGAGGCACTGTAATATATACTGACACCTTTGAGGCACTGTAATATATATATATATACATACATACACACAAGGCACTGTAATATATACAGACACACAAGAGGCACTGTAATATATACTGACCCCTCTGAGGCACTGTAATATGTACAGACACATAAGAGGCACTGTAATATATAAGGACCCCTCTGAGGCACTGTAATATATACTAACCCCTCTGAGGCACTGTAATATATACAGACACATAAGAGGCACTGTAATATATATACTGACCCCTCTGAGGCACTGTAATATATACTGACACCTCTGAGGAACTGTAATATATACTGACCCCTCTGAGGCACTGTAATATATATAGACACATAAGAGGCACTGTAATATATACTGACCCCTCTGAGGCACTGTAAAATATACTGACACATAAGAGGCACTGTAATATATACTGACCCCTCTGAGGCACTGTAATATATACTGACACCTCTGAGGCACTGTAATATATACTGACCCCTGTGAGGCACTGTAATATATATAGACACATAAGAGGCACTGTAATATATACTGACCCCTCTGAGGCACTGTAATATATACTGACACATAAGAGGCACTGTAATATATATTGACCCCTCTGAATCACTGTAATATATACAGACACAGACGAGGCACTGTAATATATACAGACACATAAGAGGCACTGTAATATATACTGACCCCTCTGAGGCACTGTAATATATAGACACCTAAGAGGCACTGTAATATATACTGACCCCTCTGAGGCACTGTAATATATACAGACACATAAGAGGCACTGTAATATATACTGACCCCTCTGAGACACTGTAATATATACTGTATGTAATATATACAGACACAGACGAGGCACTGTAATATATACTGACCCCTCTGAGGCACTGTAATATATATAGACACATAAGAGGCACTGTAATATATACTGACCCCTCTGAGGCACTGTAATATATACTGACACATAAGAGGCACTGTAATATATATTGACCCCTCTGAAGCACTGTAATATATACAGACACAGACGAGGCACTGTAATATATACAGACACATAAGAGGCACTGTAATATATACTGACCCCTCTGAGGCACTGTAATATATATTGACCCCTCTGAGGCACTGTAATATATACAGACAGAGACGAGGCACTGTAATATATACAGACACATAAGAGGCACTGTAATATATACTGACCCTTCTGAGGCACTGTAATATATACAGACACAGACGAGGCACTGTAATATATACTGACCCCTCTGAGGCACTGTAATATATACTGTATGTAATATATACAGACACAGACGAGGCACTGTAATATATACTGACCCCTCTGAGGCACTGTAATATATACTGTATGTAATATATACAGACACAGACGAGGCACTGTAATATATACTGACCCCTCTGAGGCACTGTAATATATACTGTATGTAATATATACAGACACAGACGAGGCACTGTAATATATACTGACCCCTCTGAGGCACTGTAATATATACTGTATGTAATATATACAGACACAGACGAGGCACTGTAATATATCCTGACCCCTCTGAGGCACTGTAGTATAGTGTGACAGACAGGCAGTTCACAGCTGAACATCAATAGTTACAGCAAGTCACAGGTCACAGCAGATCTGTGCAGACCGAGGTATACATTTTCCAGAGATCACGGAGATCCAGAACCCTTAACAGTAGAAACCCTCTGGCCTATCACCTGGGCGACTAGTTCACCATCAGGACCCTTGTCCCTTCTGACTGATGCCTGACAGACAAGCTGACAGGTGTCCGTAATCGGGCTTGCTGTTTCTTACACCTGACCTGGGTTATTTCCCACCACTACTATCCTATATCCATGCCAGGGGGTTGGGTATGTGTGACCTGTGGTCAGGAGCCCGCCGCGATACCAGCTTCGAAATGCCCAGCGGGGGAGGGGGGGCAGAGCAATTTAGCCCCTTGCGGGGGTGGGAATAGTCCCTGTTAGTCGGGATTGTTAGGGGCAGGATCCCGGCGGCGGTTACACAACTACATCCCCATGCCAGGTATGTTCACGCTGTTCCAGTCACAGACACTTATGAGGCACTGTAATATATACTGACACCTGTGAGGTACTGAAATATATACTAACCCCCCCTATGGGGCACTGTAATATATAACGACCCTTATGAGGTAATAAGTTACCCTATTATATAGTTTTTCTGAAACGGTTAGCTATGGATTTTATTTCCACTTTGCTCAATATAACAATTCCCCTCCCCCAACGATAGAAGCGTTAAATGTCTCTCTAGGACTGGAGGATCCGCATGTCTCCCTCTGCCCGGAGGACCCGCATGTCTCTCTCTGCCCGGAGGACCCGCATGTCTCTCTATGCCCGGAGGACCCGCATGTCTCTCTATGCCCGGAGGACCCGCATGTCTCCCTCTGCCCAGAGGACCCGCATGTCTCTCTATGCCCGGAGGACCCGCATGTCTCCCTCTGCCCGGAGGACCCGCATGTCTCTCTATGCCCGGAGGACCCGCATGTCTCCCTCTGCCCGGAGGACCCGCATGTCTCCCTCTGCCCGGAGGACCCGCATGTCTCTCTATGCCCGGAGGACCCGCATGTCTCTCTATGCCCGGAGGACCCGCATGTCTCTCTATGCCTGGAGGACCCGCATGTCTCTCTATGCCCGGAGGACCCGCATGTCTCTCTATGCCCGGAGGACCCGCATGTCTCTCTATGCCCGGAGGACCCGCATGTCTCTCTATGCCCGGAGGACCCACATGTCTCTCTATGCCCGGAGGACCCACATGTCTCTTTATGCCCGGAGGACCCGCATGTCTCTCTATGCCCGGAGGACCCGCATGTCTCTCTATGCCTGGAGGACCCGCATGTCTCTCTATGCCTGGAGGACCCGCATGTCTCCCTCTGCCCGGAGGCCCCGCACGTCTCTCTATGCCCGGAGGACCCACACGTCTCGCATGTCTCTCTATGCCCGGAGGACCCACATGTCTCTCTATGCCCGGAGGACCCACATGTCTCCCTCTGCCCGGAGGACCCACACGTCTCTCTATGCCCGGAGGACCCACACGTCTCGCATGTCTCTCTATGCCCGGAGGACCCGCACGTCTCGCATGTCTCTCTATGCCCGGAGGACCCACATGTCGCTCTATGCCCGGAGGACCCGCATGTCGCTCTATGCCCGGAGGACCCACACGTCTCTCTATGCCTGGAGGACCCGCATGTCTCTCTATGCCCGGAGGACCCGCATGTCTCTCTATGCCCAGAGGACCCACACGTCTCTCTATGCCTGGAGGACCTGCATGTCTCTCTATGCCCGGAGGACCCACACGTCTCTCTATGCTCGGAGGACCCGCATGTCTCTCTCTGCCTGGAGGACCCGCATGTCTCTCTATGCCCGGAGGACCCGCATGTCTCTCTATGCCCGGAGGACCCACACGTCTCTCTATGCTCGGAGGACCCACATGTCTCTCTATGCTCGGAGGACCCACATGTCTTTCTATGCCCGGAGGACCCGCATGTCTCTCTATGCCCGGAGGACCCACACGTCTCTCTATGCCTGGAGGACCCGCATGTCTCTCTATGCCCGGAGGACCCGCATGTCTCTCTATGCCCGGAGGACCAGCATGTCTCTCTATGCCCGGAGGACCCGCATGTCTCTCTATGCCCGGAGGACCCGCATGTCTCTCTATGCCCGGAGGACCCACACGTCTCTCTATGCTCGGAGGACCCGCACGTCTCTCTCTGTGCCTGGAGGACCCGCACGTCTCTCTATGCCTGGAGGACCCGCATGTCTCTCTATGCCCGGAGGACCCGCATGTCTCTCTATGCCCGGAGGACCCACACGTCTCTCTATGCTCGGAGGACCCGCACGTCTCTCTATGCCTGGAGGACCCGCATGTCTCTCTATGCCCGGAGGACCCGCATGTCTCTCTATGCCTGGAGGACCCGCATGTCTCTCTATGCCTGGAGGACCCGCATGTCTCTCTATGCCTGGAGGACCCGCACGTCTCTCTATGCCCGGAGGACCCGCACGTCTCTCTATGCCTGGAGGACCCGCATGTCTCTCTATGCCTGGAGGACCCGCATGTCTCTCTATGCCCGGAGGACCCGCATGTCTCTCTATGCCTGGAGGACCCGCATGTCTCTCTATGCCCGGAGGACCCACACGTCTCTCTATGCCTGGAGGACCCACATGTCTCTCTATGCCCGGAGGACCCACACGTCTCTCTATGCCTGGAGGACCCACATGTCTCTCTATGCCCGGAGGACCCACACGTCTCTCTATGCCTGGAGGACCCACATGTCTCTCTATGCCCGGAGGACCCACACGTCTCTCTATGCTCGGAGGACCCGCATGTCTCTCTATGCCCGGAGGACCCACACGTCTCTCTATGCCTGGGGGACCCGCATGTCTCTCTATGCCCGGAGGACCCGCATGTCTCTCTATGCCCGGAGGACCAGCATGTCTCTCTATGCCCGGAGGACCCACATGTCTCTCTATGCCCGGAGGACCCGCATGTCTCTCTATGCCCGGAGGACCCACATGTCTCTCTATGCCCGGAGGACCCGCATGTCTCTCTATGCCCGGAGGACCCGCATGTCTCTCTATGCCTGGAGGACCCACACGTCTCTCTATTCCTGGAGGACCCGCATGTCTCTCTATGCCCGGAGGACCCGCATGTCTCTCTATGCCCGGAGGACACGCATGTCTCCCTCTGCCCGGAGGACCCACACGTCTCTCTATGCCCGGAGGACCCACATGTCTCCCTCTGCCCGGAGGACCCACACGTCTCTCTATGCCTGGAGGACCCACACATCTCGCATGTCTCTCTATGCCCGGAGGACCCGCATGTCTCTCTATTCCTGGAGGACCCGCATGTCTCTCTATGCCCGGAGGACCAGCATGTCTCTCTATGCCCGGAGGACCCACATGTCTCTCTATGCCCGGAGGACCAGCATGTCTCTCTATGCCTGGAGGACCCGCATGTCTCTCTATTCCTGGAGGACCAGCATGTCTCTCTATGCCCGGAGGACCCGCATGACTCTCTATGCCTGGAGGACCCGCATGTCTCTCTATGCCCGGAGGACCCACACGTCTCTCTATGCCTGGAGGACCCACATGTCTCTCTATGCCCGGAGGACCCACACGTCTCTCTATGCCTGGAGGACCCACATGTCTCTCTATGCCCGGAGGACCCACACGTCTCTCTATGCCTGGAGGACCCACATGTCTCTCTATGCCCGGAGGACCCACACGTCTCTCTATGCCTGGAGGACCCACATGTCTCTCTATGCCCGGAGGACCCACACGTCTCTCTATGCTCGGAGGACCCGCATGTCTCTCTATGCCCGGAGGACCCACACGTCTCTCTATGCCTGGGGGACCCGCATGTCTCTCTATGCCCGGAGGACCCGCATGTCTCTCTATGCCCGGAGGACCAGCATGTCTCTCTATGCCCGGAGGACCCACATGTCTCTCTATGCCCGGAGGACCCGCATGTCTCTCTATGCCTGGAGGACCCACACGTCTCTCTATTCCTGGAGGACCCGCATGTCTCTCTATGCCCGGAGGACCCGCATGTCTCTCTATGCCCGGAGGACCCACATGTCTCTCTATGCCCGGAGGACCCGCATGTCTCTCTATGCCCGGAGGACCCGCATGTCTCTCTATGCCTGGAGGACCCACACGTCTCTCTATTCCTGGAGGACCCGCATGTCTCTCTATGCCCGGAGGACCCGCATGTCTCTCTATGCCCGGAGGACCCACATGTCTCTCTATGCCTGGAGGACCCGCATGTCTCTCTATGCCCGGAGGACCCGCATGTCTCTCTATGCCCGGAGGACCCACATGTCTCCCTCTGCCCGGAGGACCCGCATGTCTCTCTATGCCCGGAGGACACGCATGTCTCCCTCTGCCCGGAGGACCCACACGTCTCTCTATGCCCGGAGGACCCACATGTCTCCCTCTGCCCGGAGGACCCACACGTCTCTCTATGCCTGGAGGACCCACACATCTCGCATGTCTCTCTATGCCCGGAGGACCCGCATGTCTCTCTATTCCTGGAGGACCCGCATGTCTCTCTATGCCCGGAGGACCAGCATGTCTCTCTATGCCCGGAGGACCCACATGTCTCTCTATGCCCGGAGGACCCGCATGTCTCTCTATGCCTGGAGGACCCGCATGTCTCTCTATTCCTGGAGGACCCGCATGTCTCTCTATGCCCGGAGGACCCGCATGTCTCTCTATGCCTGGAGGACCCGCATGTCTCTCTATGCCCGGAGGACCCGCATGTCTCTCTATGCCCGGAGGACCCACATGTCTCTCTATGCCCGGAGGACCCACATGTCTCTTTATGCCCGGATGACCCACATGTCTCTTTATGCCCGGAGGACCCGCATGTCTCTCTATGCCCGGAGGACCCGCATGTCTCTCTATGCCTGGAGGACCCGCATGTCTCTCTATGCCTGGAGGACCCGCATGTCTCCCTCTGCCCGGAGGACCCGCACGTCTCTCTATGCCCGGAGGACCCACACGTCTCGCATGTCTCTCTATGCCCGGAGGACCCACACGTCTCTCTATGCCCGGAGGACCCACATGTCTCCCTCTGCCCGGAGGACCCACACGTCTCTCTATGCCCGGAGGACCCACACGTCTCGCATGTCTCTCTATGCCCGGAGGACCCGCACGTCTCGCATGTCTCTCTATGCCCGGAGGACCCACATGTCTCTCTATGCTCGGAGGACCCGCATGTCGCTCTATGCCCGGAGGACCCACACGTCTCTCTATGCCTGGAGGACCCGCATGTCTCTCTATGCCCGGAGGACCCGCATGTCTCTCTATGCCCGGAGGACCCACACGTCTCTCTATGGCTGGAGGACCCGCATGTCTCTCTATGCCCGGAGGACCCACACGTCTCTCTATGCTCGGAGGACCCGCATGTCTCTCTATGCCTGGAGGACCCGCATGTCTCTCTATGCCCGGAGGACCCGCATGTCTCTCTATGCCCGGAGGACCCACACGTCTCTCTATGCTCGGAGGACCCACATGTCTCTCTATGCTCGGAGGACCCGCATGTCTTTCTATGCCCGGAGGACCCGCATGTCTCTCTATGCCCGGAGGACCCACATGTCTCCCTCTGCCCGGAGGACCCGCATGTCTCTCTATGCCCGGAGGACCCGCATGTCTCCCTCTGCCCGGAGGACCCACACGTCTCTCTATGCCCGGAGGACCCACATGTCTCCCTCTGCCCGGAGGACCCACACGTCTCTCTATGCCTGGAGGACCCACACGTCTCGCATGTCTCTCTATGCCCGGAGGACCCGCATGTCTCTCTATTCCTGGAGGACCCGCATGTCTCTCTATGCCCGGAGGACCAGCATGTCTCTCTATGCCCGGAGGACCCACATGTCTCTCTATGCCCGGAGGACCCGCATGTCTCTCTATGCCTGGAGGACCCGCATGTCTCTCTATTCCTGGAGGACCCGCATGTCTCTCTATGCCCGGAGGACCCGCATGTCTCTCTACGCCCGGAGGACCCACATGTCTCTCTATGCCCGGAGGACCCGCATGTCTCTCTATGCCTGGAGGACCCGCATGTCTCTCTATGCCCGGAGGACCCGCATGTCTCTCTATGCCCGGAGGACCCGCATGTCTCTCTATGCCCGGAGGACCCGCATGTCTCTCTATGCCCGGAGGACCCGCATGTCTCTCTATGCCCGGAGGACCCGCATGTCTCTCTATGCCTGGAGGACCCGCATGTCTCTCTATGCCTGGAGGACCCGCATGTCTCTCTATGCCCTGAGGACCCGCATGTCTCTCTATGCCCGGAGGACCCGCATGTCTCTCTATGCCCGGAGGACCCGCATGTCTCTCTATGCCTGGAGGACCCGCATGTCTCCCTCTGCCCGGAGGACCCGCACGTCTCTCTATGCCCGGAGGACCCACACGTCTCGCATGTCTCTCTATGCCCGGAGGACCCACACGTCTCTCTATGCCCGGAGGACCCACATGTCTCCCTCTGCCCGGAGGACCCACACGTCTCTCTATGCCCGGAGGACCCACACGTCTCGCATGTCTCTCTATGCCCGGAGGACCCGCACGTCTCGCATGTCTCTCTATGCCCGGAGGACCCACATGTCTCTCTATGCTCGGAGGACCCGCATGTCGCTCTATGCCCGGAGGACCCACACGTCTCTCTATGCCTGGAGGACCCGCATGTCTCTCTATGCCCGGAGGACCCGCATGTCTCTCTATGCCCGGAGGACCCACACGTCTCTCTATGGCTGGAGGACCCGCATGTCTCTCTATGCCCGGAGGACCCACACGTCTCTCTATGCTCGGAGGACCCGCATGTCTCTCTATGCCTGGAGGACCCGCATGTCTCTCTATGCCCGGAGGACCCGCATGTCTCTCTATGCCCGGAGGACCCACACGTCTCTCTATGCTCGGAGGACCCACATGTCTCTCTATGCTCGGAGGACCCGCATGTCTTTCTATGCCCGGAGGACCCGCATGTCTCTCTATGCCCGGAGGACCCACATGTCTCCCTCTGCCCGGAGGACCCGCATGTCTCTCTATGCCCGGAGGACCCGCATGTCTCCCTCTGCCCGGAGGACCCACACGTCTCTCTATGCCCGGAGGACCCACATGTCTCCCTCTGCCCGGAGGACCCACACGTCTCTCTATGCCTGGAGGACCCACACGTCTCGCATGTCTCTCTATGCCCGGAGGACCCGCATGTCTCTCTATTCCTGGAGGACCCGCATGTCTCTCTATGCCCGGAGGACCAGCATGTCTCTCTATGCCCGGAGGACCCACATGTCTCTCTATGCCCGGAGGACCCGCATGTCTCTCTATGCCTGGAGGACCCGCATGTCTCTCTATTCCTGGAGGACCCGCATGTCTCTCTATGCCCGGAGGACCAGCATGTCTCTCTATGCCCGGAGGACCCACATGTCTCTCTATGCCTGGAGGACCCGCATGTCTCTCTATTCCTGGAGGACCCGCATGTCTCTCTATGCCCGGAGGACCCGCATGTCTCTCTACGCCCGGAGGACCCACATGTCTCTCTATGCCCGGAGGACCCGCATGTCTCTCTATTCCTGGAGGACCCGCATGTCTCTCTATGCCCGGAGGACCAGCATGTCTCTCTATGCCCGGAGGACCCACATGTCTCTCTATGCCCGGAGGACCCGCATGTCTCTCTATGCCTGGAGGACCCGCATGTCTCTCTATTCCTGGAGGACCCGCATGTCTCTCTATGCCCGGAGGACCAGCATGTCTCTCTATGCCCGGAGGACCCGCATGTCTCTCTATGCCTGGAGGACCCGCATGTCTCTCTATTCCTGGAGGACCCGCATGTCTCTCTATGCCCGGAGGACCCGCATGTCTCTCTACGCCCGGAGGACCCACATGTCTCTCTATGCCCGGAGGACCCGCATGTCTCTCTATGCCTGGAGGACCCGCATGTCTCTCTATGCCCGGAGGACCCGCATGTCTCTCTATGCCCGGAGGACCCGCATGTCTCCCTCTGCCCGGAGGACCCGCATGTCTCTCTATGCCCGGAGGACCCGCATGTCTCTCTATGCCCGGAGGACTCGCATGTCTCCCTCTGCCCGGACGACCCGCATGTCTCTCTATGCCCGGAGGACCCGCATGTCTCTCTATGCCCGGAGGACCCGCATGTCTCTCTATGCCCGGAGGACCCGCATGTCTCTCTATGCCCGGAGGACCCGCATGTCTCTCTATGCCCGGAGGACCCGCATGTCTCTCTATGCCCGGAGGACCCGCATGTCTCTCTATGCCCGGAGGACCCGCATGTCTCTCTATGCCCGGAGGACCCGCATGTCTCTCTATGCCTGGAGGACCCGCATGTCTCTCTATGCCCGGAGGACCCGCATGTCTCTCTATGCCCGGAGGACCCACATGTCTCTCTATGCCCGGAGGACCCGCATGTCTCTCTATGCCCGGAGGACCCACTTGTCTCTCTATGCCCGGAGGACCCACATGTCTCTCTATGGCTGGAGGACCCGCACGTCTCTCTATGCCCGGAGGACCCGCATGTCTCTCTATGCCCGGAGGACCCACATGTCTCTCTATGCCCGGAGGACCCGCATGTCTCTCTATGCCCGGAGGACCCGCATGTCTCTCTATGCCCGGAGGACCCACTTGTCTCTCTATGCCCGGAGGACCCACACGTCTCTCTATGGCTGGAGGACCCGCACGTCTCTCTATGCCCGGAGGACCCACACGTCTCGCATGTCTCTCTATGCCCGGAGGACCCACACGTCTCTCTATGCCCGGAGGACCCACATGTCTCCCTCTGCCCGGAGGACCCACACGTCTCTCTATGCCCGGAGGACCCACACGTCTCGCATGTCTCTCTATGCCCGGAGGACCCGCACGTCTCGCATGTCTCTCTATGCCCGGAGGACCCACATGTCTCTCTATGCTCGGAGGACCCGCATGTCGCTCTATGCCCGGAGGACCCACACGTCTCTCTATGCCTGGAGGACCCGCATGTCTCTCTATGCCCGGAGGACCCGCATGTCTCTCTATGCCCGGAGGACCCACACGTCTCTCTATGGCTGGAGGACCCGCATGTCTCTCTATGCCCGGAGGACCCACACGTCTCTCTATGCTCGGAGGACCCGCATGTCTCTCTATGCCTGGAGGACCCGCATGTCTCTCTATGCCCGGAGGACCCGCATGTCTCTCTATGCCCGGAGGACCCACACGTCTCTCTATGCTCGGAGGACCCACATGTCTCTCTATGCTCGGAGGACCCGCATGTCTTTCTATGCCCGGAGGACCCGCATGTCTCTCTATGCCCGGAGGACCCACATGTCTCCCTCTGCCCGGAGGACCCGCATGTCTCTCTATGCCCGGAGGACCCGCATGTCTCCCTCTGCCCGGAGGACCCACACGTCTCTCTATGCCCGGAGGACCCACATGTCTCCCTCTGCCCGGAGGACCCACACGTCTCTCTATGCCTGGAGGACCCACACGTCTCGCATGTCTCTCTATGCCCGGAGGACCCGCATGTCTCTCTATTCCTGGAGGACCCGCATGTCTCTCTATGCCCGGAGGACCAGCATGTCTCTCTATGCCCGGAGGACCCACATGTCTCTCTATGCCCGGAGGACCCGCATGTCTCTCTATGCCTGGAGGACCCGCATGTCTCTCTATTCCTGGAGGACCCGCATGTCTCTCTATGCCCGGAGGACCCGCATGTCTCTCTACGCCCGGAGGACCCGCATGTCTCTCTATGCCCGGAGGACCCGCATGTCTCTCTATGCCTGGAGGACCCGCATGTCTCTCTATGCCCGGAGGACCCGCATGTCTCTCTATGCCCGGAGGACCCGCATGTCTCCCTCTGCCCGGAGGACCCGCATGTCTCTCTATGCCCGGAGGACCCGCATGTCTCTCTATGCCCGGAGGACTCGCATGTCTCCCTCTGCCCGGACGACCCGCATGTCTCTCTATGCCCGGAGGACCCGCATGTCTCTCTATGCCCGGAGGACCCGCATGTCTCTCTATGCCCGGAGGACCCGCATGTCTCTCTATGCCCGGAGGACCCGCATGTCTCTCTATGCCCGGAGGACCCGCATGTCTCTCTATGCCCGGAGGACCCGCATGTCTCTCTATGCCCGGAGGACCCGCATGTCTCTCTATGCCTGGAGGACCCGCATGTCTCTCTATGCCTGGAGGACCCGCATGTCTCTCTATGCCCGGAGGACCCGCATGTCTCTCTATGCCCGGAGGACCCACATGTCTCTCTATGCCCGGAGGACCCGCATGTCTCTCTATGCCCGGAGGACCCACTTGTCTCTCTATGCCCGGAGGACCCACATGTCTCTTTATGCCCGGAGGACCCGCATGTCTCTCTATGCCCGGAGGACCCGCATGTCTCTCTATGCCTGGAGGACCCGCGTGTCTCTCTATGCCTGGAGGACCCGCATGTCTCCCTCTGCCCGGAGGACCCGCACGTCTCTCTATGCCCGGAGGACCCACACGTCTCGCATGTCTCTCTATGCCCGGAGGACCCACACGTCTCTCTATGCCCGGAGGACCCACACGTCTCTCTATGCCCGGAGGACCCACATGTCTCCCTCTGCCCGGAGGACCCACACGTCTCTCTATGCCCGGAGGACCCACACGTCTCGCATGTCTCTCCATGCCCGGAGGACCCGCACGTCTCGCATGTCTCTCTATGCCCGGAGGACCCACATGTCTCTCTATGCTCGGAGGACCCGCATGTCGCTCTATGCCCGGAGGACCCACACGTCTCTCTATGCCTGGAGGACCCGCATGTCTCTCTATGCCCGGAGGACCCGCACGTCTCTCTATGCCCGGAGGACCCACACGTCTCTCTATGCCCGGAGGACCCGCATGTCTCTCTATGCCCGGAGGACCCACACGTCTCTCTATGCCTGGAGGACCCGCACGTCTCTCTATGCCTGGAGGACCCGCATGTCTCTCTATGCCTGGAGGACCCACATGTCTCTCTATGCCTGGAGGACCCGCATGTCTCTCTATGCCTGGAGGACCCACATGTCTCTCTATACCCGGAGGACCCACACGTCTCTCTATGCCTGGAGGACCCACATGTCTCTCTATGCCCGGAGGACCCACACGTCTCTCTATGCCTGGAGGACCCACATGTCTCTCTATGCCCGGAGGACCCACACGTCTCTCTATGCCTGGAGGACCCACATGTCTCTCTATGCCCGGAGGACCCACACGTCTCTCTATGCTCGGAGGACCCACACGTCTCGCATGTCTCTCTATGCCCGGAGGACCCACACGTCTCTCTATGCTCGGAGGACCCGCACGTCTCTCTATGCCTGGAGGACCCGCATGTCTCTCTATGCCCGGAGGACCCGCATGTCTCTCTATGCCTGGAGGACCCGCATGTCTCTCTATTCCTGGATGACCCGCATGTCTCTCTATGCCCGGAGGACCCGCATGTCTCCCTCTGCCCGGAGGACCCACACGTCTCTCTATGCCCGGAGGACCCAAATGTCTCCCTATGCCCGGAGGACCCACACGTCTCTCTATGCCTGGAGGACCCACACGTCTCGCATGTCTCTCTATGCCCGGAGGACCCGCATGTCTCTCTATGCCTGGAGGACCCACACGTCTCTCTATTCCTGGAGGACCCGCATGTCTCTCTATGCCCGGAGGACCCGCATGTCTCTCTATGCCCGGAGGACCCACATGTCTCTCTATGCCTGGAGGACCCGCATGTCTCTCTATGCCCGGAGGACCCGCATGTCTCTCTATGCCCGGAGGACCCACAAGTCTCCCTCTGCCCGGAGGACCCGCATGTCTCTCTATGCCCGGAGGACACGCATGTCTCCCTCTGCCCGGAGGACCCACACGTCTCTCTATGCCCGGAGGACCCACATGTCTCCCTCTGCCCGGAGGACCCACACGTCTCTCTATGCCTGGAGGACCCACACATCTCGCATGTCTCTCTATGCCCGGAGGACCCGCATGTCTCTCTATTCCTGGAGGACCCGCATGTCTCTCTATGCCCGGAGGACCAGCATGTCTCTCTATGCCCGGAGGACCCACATGTCTCTCTATGCCCGGAGGACCCGCATGTCTCTCTATGCCTGGAGGACCCGCATGTCTCTCTATTCCTGGAGGACCCGCATGTCTCTCTATGCCCGGAGGACCCGCATGTCTCTCTATGCCTGGAGGACCCGCATGTCTCTCTATGCCCGGAGGACCCGCATGTCTCTCTATGCCCGGAGGACCCACATGTCTCTCTATGCCCGGAGGACCCACATGTCTCTTTATGCCCGGAGGACCCACATGTCTCTTTATGCCCGGAGGACCCGCATGTCTCTCTATGCCCGGAGGACCCGCATGTCCCTCTATGCCTGGAGGACCCGCATGTCTCTCTATGCCTGGAGGACCCGCATGTCTCCCTCTGCCCGGAGGACCCGCACGTCTCTCTATGCCCGGAGGACCCACACGTCTCGCATGTCTCTCTATGCCCGGAGGACCCACACGTATCTCTATGCCCGGAGGACCCACATGTCTCCCTCTGCCCGGAGGACCCACACGTCTCTCTATGCCCGGAGGACCCACACGTCTCGCATGTCTCTCTATGCCCGGAGGACCCGCACGTCTCGCATGTCTCTCTATGCCCGGAGGACCCACATGTCTCTCTATGCTCGGAGGACCCGCATGTCGCTCTATGCCCGGAGGACCCACACGTCTCTCTATGCCTGGAGGACCCGCATGTCTCTCTATGCCCGGAGGACCCGCATGTCTCTCTATGCCCGGAGGACCCACACGTCTCTCTATGGCTGGAGGACCCGCATGTCTCTCTATGCCCGGAGGACCCACACGTCTCTCTATGCTCGGAGGACCCGCATGTCTCTCTATGCCTGGAGGACCCGCATGTCTCTCTATGCCCGGAGGACCCGCATGTCTCTCTATGCCCGGAGGACCCACACGTCTCTCTATGCTCGGAGGACCCACATGTCTCTCTATGCTCGGAGGACCCGCATGTCTTTCTATGCCCGGAGGACCCGCATGTCTCTCTATGCCCGGAGGACCCACATGTCTCCCTCTGCCCGGAGGACCCGCATGTCTCTCTATGCCCGGAGGACCCGCATGTCTCCCTCTGCCCGGAGGACCCACACGTCTCTCTATGCCCGGAGGACCCACATGTCTCCCTCTGCCCGGAGGACCCACACGTCTCTCTATGCCTGGAGGACCCACACGTCTCGCATGTCTCTCTATGCCCGGAGGACCCGCATGTCTCTCTATTCCTGGAGGACCCGCATGTCTCTCTATGCCCGGAGGACCAGCATGTCTCTCTATGCCCGGAGGACCCACATGTCTCTCTATGCCCGGAGGACCCGCATGTCTCTCTATGCCTGGAGGACCCGCATGTCTCTCTATTCCTGGAGGACCCGCATGTCTCTCTATGCCCGGAGGACCCGCATGTCTCTCTACGCCCGGAGGACCCACATGTCTCTCTACGCCCGGAGGACCCGCATGTCTCTCTATGCCTGGAGGACCCGCATGTCTCTCTATGCCCGGAGGACCCGCATGTCTCTCTATGCCCGGAGGACCCGCATGTCTCCCTCTGCCCGGAGGACCCGCATGTCTCTCTATGCCCGGAGGACCCGCATGTCTCTCTATGCCCGGAGGACTCGCATGTCTCCCTCTGCCCGGACGACCCGCATGTCTCTCTATGCCCGGAGGACCCGCATGTCTCTCTATGCCCGGAGGACCCGCATGTCTCTCTATGCCCGGAGGACCCGCATGTCTCTCTATGCCCGGAGGACCCGCATGTCTCTCTATGCCCGGAGGACCCGCATGTCTCTCTATGCCCGGAGGACCCGCATGTCTCTCTATGCCCGGAGGACCCGCATGTCTCTCTATGCCTGGAGGACCCGCATGTCTCTCTATGCCCGGAGGACCCGCATGTCTCTCTATGCCCGGAGGACCCACATGTCTCTCTATGCCCGGAGGACCCGCATGTCTCTCTATGCCCGGAGGACCCACTTGTCTCTCTATGCCCGGAGGACCCACATGTCTCTTTATGCCCGGAGGACCCGCATGTCTCTCTATGCCCGGAGGACCCGCATGTCTCTCTATGCCCGGAGGACCCGCATGTCTCTCTATGCCTGGAGGACCCGCATGTCTCTCTATGCCTGGAGGACCCGCATGTCTCCCTCTGCCCGGAGGACCCGCACGTCTCTCTATGCCCGGAGGACCCACACGTCTCGCATGTCTCTCTATGCCCGGAGGACCCACACGTCTCTCTATGCCCGGAGGACCCACACGTCTCTCTATGCCCGGAGGACCCACATGTCTCCCTCTGCCCGGAGGACCCACACGTCTCTCTATGCCCGGAGGACCCACACGTCTCGCATGTCTCTCCATGCCCGGAGGACCCGCACGTCTCGCATGTCTCTCTATGCCCGGAGGACCCACATGTCTCTCTATGCTCGGAGGACCCGCATGTCGCTCTATGCCCGGAGGACCCACACGTCTCTCTATGCCTGGAGGACCCGCATGTCTCTCTATGCCCGGAGGACCCGCACGTCTCTCTATGCCCGGAGGACCCACACGTCTCTCTATGCCCGGAGGACCCGCATGTCTCTCTATGCCCGGAGGACCCACACGTCTCTCTATGCTCGGAGGACCCGCATGTCTCTCTATGCCTGGAGGACCCGCATGTCTCTCTATGCCCGGAGGACCCGCATGTCTCTCTATGCCCGGAGGACCCACACGTCTCTCTATGCTCGGAGGACCCACATGTCTCTCTATGCTCGGAGGACCCACATGTCTCTCTATGCCCGGAGACCCGCATGTCTCTCTATGCCCGGAGGACCCACACGTCTCTCTATGCCTGGAGGACCCGCATGTCTCTCTATGCCCGGAGGACCCGCATGTCTCTCTATGCCCTGAGGACCAGCATGTCTCTCTATGCCCGGAGGACCCACATGTCTCTCTATGCCCGGAGGACCCGCATGTCTCTCTATGCCCGGAGGACCCACACGTCTCTCTATGCTCGGAGGACCCGCACGTCTCTCTATGCCTGGAGGACCCGCATGTCTCTCTATGCCCGGAGGACCCGCATGTCTCTCTATGCCTGGAGGACCCGCATGTCTCTCTATGCCTGGAGGACCCGCATGTCTCTCTATGCCTGGAGGACCCGCATGTCTCTCTATGCCTTGAGGACCCACACGTCTCTCTATGCCTGGAGGACCCGCACGTCTCTCTATGCCTGGAGGACCCGCATGTCTCTCTATGCCTGGAGCACCCACATGTCTCTCTATGCCCGGAGGACCCGCATGTCTCTCTATGCCTGGAGGACCCACATGTCTCTCTATACCCGGAGGACCCACACGTCTCTCTATGCCTGGAGGACCCACATGTCTCTCTATGCCCGGAGGACCCACACGTCTCTCTATGCCTGGAGGACCCACATGTCTCTCTATGCCCGGAGGACCCACACGTCTCTCTATGCCTGGAGGACCCACATGTCTCTCTATGCCCGGAGGACCCACACGTCTCTCTATGCTCGGAGGACCCGCATGTCTCTCTATGCCCGGAGGACCCACACGTCTCTCTATGCCTGGGGGACCCGCATGTCTCTCTATGCCCGGAGGACCCACATGTCTCTCTATGCCCGGAGGACCAGCATGTCTCTCTATGCCCGGAGGACCCACATGTCTCTCTATGCCCGGAGGACCCGCATGTCTCTCTATGCCTGGAGGACCCACATGTCTCTCTATGCCCTGAGGACCAGCATGTCTCTCTATGCCCGGAGGACCCACATGTCTCTCTATGCCCGGAGGACCCACATGTCTCTCTATGCCCGGAGGACCCACACGTCTCTCTATGCTCGGAGGACCCGCACGTCTCTCTATGCCTGGAGGACCCGCATGTCTCTCTATGCCCGGAGGACCCGCATGTCTCTCTATGCCTGGAGGACCCGCATGTCTCTCTATGCCTGGAGGACCCGCATGTCTCTCTATGCCTGGAGGACCCGCATGTCTCTCTATGCCTGGAGGACCCACACGTCTCTCTATGCCTGGAGGACCCGCACGTCTCTCTATGCCTGGAGGACCCGCATGTCTCTCTATGCCTGGAGGACCCACATGTCTCTCTATGCCTGGAGGACCCGCATGTCTCTCTATGCCTGGAGGACCCACATGTCTCTCTATACCCGGAGGACCCACACGTCTCTCTATGCCTGGAGGACCCACATGTCTCTCTATGCCCGGAGGACCCACACGTCTCTCTATGCCTGGAGGACCCACATGTCTCTCTATGCCCGGAGGACCCACACGTCTCTCTATGCCTGGAGGACCCACATGTCTCTCTATGCCCGGAGGACCCACACGTCTCTCTATGCTCGGAGGACCCACACGTCTCGCATGTCTCTCTATGCCCGGAGGACCCACACGTCTCTCTATGCTCGGAGGACCCGCACGTCTCTCTATGCCTGGAGGACCCGCATGTCTCTCTATGCCCGGAGGACCCGCATGTCTCTCTATGCCTGGAGGACCCGCATGTCTCTCTATTCCTGGATGACCCGCATGTCTCTCTATGCCCGGAGGACCCGCATGTCTCCCTCTGCCCGGAGGACCCACACGTCTCTCTATGCCTGGAGGACCCGCATTTCTCTCTATGCCTGGAGGACCCGCATGTCTCTCTATGCCCAGAGGACCCGCATGTCTCTCTATGCCCGGAGGACCCGCATGCCTCTCTATGCCGCATGTCTCTCTATGCCTGGAGGACCCGCATGTCTCTCTATGCCCAGAGGACCCGCATGTCTCTCTATGCCCGGAGGACCCGCATGTCTCTCTATGCCCGGAGGACCCACACGTCTCTCTATGCCTGGGGGACCCGCATGTCTCTCTATGCCCGGAGGACCCACATGTCTCTCTATGCCCGGAGGACCAGCATGTCTCTCTATGCCCGGAGGACCCACATGTCTCTCTATGCCCGGAGGACCCGCATGTCTCTCTATGCCTGGAGGACCCACACGTCTCTCTATTCCTGGATGACCCGCATGTCTCTCTATGCCCGGAGGACCCGCATGTCTCCCTCTGCCCGGAGGACCCACACGTCTCTCTATGCCCGGAGGACCCAAATGTCTCCCTATGCCCGGAGGACCCACACGTCTCTCTATGCCTGGAGAACCCACACGTCTCGCATGTCTCTCTATGCCCGGAGGACCCGCATGTCTCTCTATTCCTGGAGGACCCGCATGTCTCTCTATGCCCGGAGGACCAGCATGTCTCTCTATGCCCGGAGGACCCGCATGTCTCTCTATGCCCGGAGGACCCGCATGTCTCTCTATGCCTGGAGGACCCGCATGTCTCTCTATTCCTGGAGGACCCGCATGTCTCTCTATGCCCAGAGGACCCGCATGTCTCTCTATGCCCGGAGGACCCGCATGTCTCTCTATGCCCGGAGGACCCGCATGTCTCTCTATGCCCGGAGGACCCACATGTCTCTCTATGCCCGGAGGACCCGCATGTCTCTCTATGCCTGGAGGACCCGCATGTCTTTCTATGCCCGGAGGACCCGCATGTCTCTCTATGCCCGGAGGACCCGCATGTCTCTCTATGCCTGGGAGGACCCGCATGTCTCTCTATGCCCGGAGGACCCGCATGTCTCTCTATGCCCGGAGGACCCGCATGTCTCTCTATGCCCGGAGGACCCGCATGTCTCTCTATGCCTGGAGGACCCACATGTCTCTCTATGCCTGGAGGACCCGCATGTCTCTCTACGCCTGGAGGACCCACACGTCTCTCTATTCCTGGAGGACCCGCATGTCTCTCTATGCCCGGAGGACCCGCATGTCTCTCTATGCCCGGAGGACCCGCATGTCTCTCTATGCCTGGAGGACCCACACGTCTCTCTATGCCTGGAGGACCCACACGTCTCTCTATGCCTGGAGGACCCACACGTCTCTCTATGCCTGGAGGACCCGCATTTCTCTCTATGCCTGGAGGACCCGCATGTCTCTCTATGCCCAGAGGACCCGCATGTCTCTCTATGCCCGGAGGACCCGCATGCCTCTCTATGCCGCATGTCTCTCTATGCCCGGAGGACCCGCATGTCTCCCTCTGCCCAGAGGACCCGCATGTCTCTCTATGCCCGGAGGACCCGCATGTCTCTCTATGCCCGGAGGACCCGCACGTCTCTCTATGCCCGGAGGACCCGCACGTCTCTCTATGCCCGGAGGACCCGCACGTATCTCTATGCCTGGAGGACCCGCATTTCTCTCTATGCCCGGAGGACCCGCACGTCTCTCTATGCCCGGAGGACCCGCATGCCTCTCTATGCCGCATGTCTCTCTCTGCCTGGAGGACCCGCATGTCTCTCTATGCCCGGAGGACCCGCATGTCTCTCTATGCCCGGAAGACCCGCACGGCTCTTAATGCCCGGAGGAACTACGCAACCATATGGGCTTGGACAGTACACACGCGCACGCCATCTATTCACGTTGCAAGGAGAGCCTGGGGGCTGAGCACGCCCCCACAGTGATGAAAATGGGGGAGTGTCATGAGGCCACTCCCTTTTCTCTGTATGCCCAGGGGACCCACACGGCCCACTGAAACTGGAGGCCCAATAGGTCTATTTATGCCCAGAGGACCCATGCAGTCTTCTGGGCTCAGAGAATCCACAAAGCCCTCTGGACCTGGAGGTCCCAATGTGTTTCTTATAGTCTGGAGGGCGCACATGGCTCTCTTACTCTGGAGCCTGCATATTTGACGCACAGCCTCCAGCCTCAGTCTACCATTGTAACTGGAGGTCTCAGTAATTGTGGAGGATCCATGTGCGCTGTACGTCCAGGACACAATGTTCTGCTTGCATTCTCCAGGCCACACATTCAGCAAGATGATTTGTGTATTTACCTTTTCCCGGATTTTAATTCTTAATGCAAATAAACTTTCACATGCAAAGCAAGCCATGCCGGAGGCTGAATAAGTCCTGCCCTGCGCCTGGGACCCATCCCCTGGAGCGGGCACTGAACGGACATCATGGTCATCAATGACTTCTGTATAGAGCGCCAATACATGTGACTCTCATTCCTGCCCCATCGTCAGTAATATACCCCAGGGGAGCATGAATAGCTCAGACACTGGGTATCACGGGGGCAGCTGCCCCATCGTCCGTAATATACCCCAGGGGAGCATGAATAGCTCAGACACTGGGTATCACGGGGGCAGCTGCCCCATCGTCAGTAATATACCCCAGGGGAGCATGAATAGCTCAGACACTGGGTATCACGGGGGCAGCTGCCCCATCGTCAGTAATATACCCCAGGGGAGCATGAATAGCTCAGACACTGGGTATCACGGGGGCAGCTGCCCCATCGTCCGTAATATACCCCAGGGGAGCATGAATAGCTCAGACACTGGGTATCACGGGGGCAGCTGCCCCATTGTCAGTAATATACCCCAGGGGAGCATGAATAGCTCAGACACTGGGTATCACGGGGGCAGCTGCCCCATCGTCCGTAATATACCCCAGGGGAGCATGAATAGCTCTGGGTATCACGGGGGCAGCTGCCCCATCGTCAGTAATATACCCCAGGGGAGCATGAATAGCTCAGACACTGGGTATCACGGGGGCAGCTGCCCCATCGTCAGTAATATACCCCAGGGGAGCATGAATAGCTCAGACACTGGGTATCACGGGGGCAGCTGCCCCATCGTCAGTAATATACCCCAGGGGAGCATGAATAGCTCAGACACTGGGTATCACGGGGGCAGCTGCCCCATCGTCAGTAATATACCCCAGGGGAGCATGAATAGCTCAGACACTGGGTATCACGGGGCAGCTGCCCCATCGTCCGTAATATACCCCAGGGGAGCATGAATAGCTCAGACACTGGGTATCACGGGGGCAGCTGCCCCATTGTCAGTAATATACCCCAGGGGAGCATGAATAGCTCAGACACTGGGTATCACGGGGGCAGCTGCCCCATCGTCCGTAATATACCCCAGGGGAGCATGAATAGCTCTGGGTATCACGGGGGCAGCTGCCCCATCGTCAGTAATATACCCCAGGGGAGCATGAATAGCTCAGACACTGGGTATCACGGGGGCAGCTGCCCCATCGTCAGTAATATACCCCAGGGGAGCATGAATAGCTCAGACACTGGGTATCACGGGGGCAGCTGCCCCATCGTCAGTAATATACCCCAGGGGAGCATGAATAGCTCAGACACTGGGTATCACGGGGGCAGCACAGTATTAGTGATTTCTGCAAGACCTCATTGCCTCAACTCCGGCACTGTCCAAGCACCTCCCTGACTGTACAGCGCTGCAGACCATGTAGGCGCTATAACAGAATAATAACCAGATGCATTTACTATACACTGGAGTCGTAGCCAGACTGAAATAGCGCCACGTTTCTGGGAGATCACAGGTCGCCACGTTTCTGGATGTCATTGCTGCATTATGCGTACAGAGGAGAGGGCTGCACTGAGCGCTAATTGGTCATTTGTTAATTCTATCTTAGTATTCCAGTCTCGCTGCTAATGATGTTTTGCTAATGAGCAGTCCCAGCTGTCGTGTTACTGGGAGGTGGCGGCGGAGAACAGGTACTGGATACAGGTCTGTGCCGCAGCCAAGAGCACAACCGGCTGCTCAATTAACTCCTTCATCACAGAACACTCAGCTATTGGGGGTCATTCCGAGTTGATCGCTAGCTGCATTTGTTCGCAGTGCAGCGATCAGGCTAAAAAATGGCAGTTCTGCGCATGCAGCGCAATGCGCACGCGTGACGTACGGGCACAACGAATGATGACGTTTTGCACAGGGTCTAGCGATGCATTTCAGTCGCACTGGTGGCCGCAGAGTGATTGACATGAAGTGGGCGTTTCTGGGTGGCAACTGATCATTTTCAGGGAGTGTTCGAAAAAACGCAGGCGTGGCTGGAAAAACGCAAGCGTGGCTGGGCGTTCGCTGGGCGGGTGTATGACGTCAAATCCGGAACTGAATAGTCTGAAGTGATCGTAAGCGCTGAGTAGGTTTTGAGCTACTCTCAAACTGCACAAAAATTTTTTGCAGCCGCTCTGCGATACAACCGTTCACACTTCCGCTAAGCTAAAATACACTCCCAGTGAGCGGCGGCATAGCGTTTGCACGGCTGCTAAAAACTGCTAGCGAGCGATCAACTCGGAATGACCCCCATTATGCAGAACATGTACAAGTAATGGGCCCGAATCAGATTTACACATACAGTGGGCGCTATTGCGGCTGCGTAGCACGTTCAGATGGCAATGCAGAACTCCGCCTACATTCAGGATGGCCACAACTATGCAACCACCCCAACCAGGTGGCAGCAGCTGCCATTATCACGGGCAAACGTGTACAGCAGCCCTACCCGGGGTGCAGGTGGTGCGACTGACAGTGACCGGAACGCTGCGTCCGCTCCCCTCTGAGCTTCAGAGCGTTATGTGTTATTCAGCAATAATGTCTGCGGCCGATCGGTCGCTCTTACAGCCATGTACCCACGTTTTCCACGCGCGCTGCTGCAAAACCTCGGAACACATGTAAAACATACCCCACCACCACGCAACATCTACGTAAATGTCAACATAATATACCCGAAAGCCGCCGTGTCCACAGGATAACCCCCGTTATTTACAGTCTGAGACATTTAACATCAGGTACCGCATACGGCGTACCAACAGCTTTCTATGGAGACTGCACAAATGGGCAACACACCAAGCTGGCACGCAGGCCAGGAGAGCGATACCGTATGCTGTCACTTGTCTATGTACTCATCGCCAGGACGGGCGCTTATCCGAGACACCATCAGGCCAAGAGGATTCTGCAGATAGTAAACACTTCTTATCACTGCGTCGGGTAATGACAGTTTGATGGCGCACACGGCCTCCACGTAGACTGCGCACCTGCCCAACGCTAGGTGCTGGTTCCCCGTCAGAGTACGGCCTCCAATATATGCGGAATAACTCCAAGCCGCAGGAACAGCCAATACATTTCCAATACATTCCTGAGACCGTGCGCCCCATTTGCTGCTGCGTCTCTGTGCACGCATGACATGAGACACATGTGACTTCCATAGGTCACCTGTACACCTCCCCACAAGACGTGGGCGCCACCTAGTGGCAGAAAGATAGATAAGCTCACAGTGGCATAGCAACGTCTGTCATAGGGCCACAGTAAAACACTACAAAGGGATGAATTTTACGCCCCATCCTGGTCCCATCCCTCTGTCCTGCCAGAATCGGGAGAGTTGGGAGGACATTACAGACTATATATATATATATATATATATATATATATATGTCGGTTGCAGACCTGGGGTTATTAGAGGAGGCTCCCAAATCCTTGCTTTGATGAGAAGGTGGAGGAAGGGGTGTAGTGAGTAACGGGAAGCCCCGGGATACATGCCAGTGCATCTCTCAGCTCCCATGTCTCTCCCCCGTCCCATCTCTCGGCTCCCATGCCTCTCCCGTCCCATCTCTCAGCTCCCATATCTCTCACCCGTCCCATCTCTCGTCTCCCATGCCTCTCTCCCGTCCCATCTCTCAGCTCCCATCTCTCGGCTCCCATGCCTCTCTCCCGTCCCATCTCTCAGCTCCCATGTCTCTCTCCCCCGTCCCATCTCTCAGCTCCCATGCCTCTCTCCCATCCCATCTCTCAGCTCCCATGTCTCTCTCCCATCCCATCTCTCAGCTCCCATGTCTCTCTCCCCCGTCCCATCTCTCAGCTCCCATGCCTCTCTCCCATCCCATCTCTCAGCTCCCATGTCTCTCTCCCCCGTCCCATCTCTCAGCTCCCATCCCATCTCTCAGCTGCCATACCTCTCTCCCGTCCCATCTCTCAGCTCCCATGCCTCTCTCCCATGTCTCTCTCCCCCGTCCCATCCCTCAGCTCCAATGTCTCTCTCCCCCGTCCCATCTCTCAGCTCCCATGCCTCTCTCCCGTCCCATCTCTCAGCTGTCATATCTCTCTCCCCTGTCCCATCTCTCAGCTCCCATGCCTCTCTCCCCCGTCCCATCTCTCAGCTCCCATGTCTCTCTCCCGTCCCATCTCTCAGCTCCCATGTCTCTCTCCCCCGTCCCATCTCTCAGCTCCCATGCCTCTCTCCCCCGTCCCATCTCTCAGCTCCCATGTCTCTCTCCGCTGTCCCATCTCAAAGCTCCCATGTCTCTCTCCCCCGTCCCATCTCTCAGCTCCCATGTCTCTCTCCCCCGTCCCATCTCTCAGCTCCCATGCCTCTCTCCTGTCTCATCTCTCAGCTCCCATGTCTCTCTCCCCCGTCCCATCTCTCAGCTCCCATGTCTCTCTCCCCCGTCCCATCTCTCAGCTCCCATGCCTCTCTCCCGTCCCATCTCTCAGCTGTCATGTCTCTCTCCCCTGTCCCATCTCTCAGCTCCCATGCCTCTCTCCCCAGTCCCATCTCTCAGCTCCCATGTCTGTCTCCCCTGTCCCATCTCAAAGCTCCCATGCCTCTCTCCCGTCCCATCTCTCAGCTCCCATGTCTCTCTCCCCCGTCCCATCTCTCAGCTCCCATGCCTCTCTCCCCCGTCCCATCTCTCAGCTCCCATGTCTCTCCCGTCCCATCTCTCAGCTCCCATGCCTCTCTCCCGTCCCATCTCTCAGCTCCCATGCCTCTCCCCCCCCCCGTTCCATCTCTAAGCTCCCATGCCTCTCTCCCGTCCCATCTCTCAGATCCCGTGCCTCCCCCCCACCCCCGTTCCATCTCTCAGCTCCCATGCCTCTCTCCCGTCCCATCTCTCAGCTCCCATGCCTCTCTCCCATCCCATCTCTCAGCTCCCATGCCTCTCTCCCGTCCCATCTCTCAGCTCCCATGCCTCTCTCCCCCGTCCCATCTCTCAGCTCCCATGTCTCTCTCCCCCGTCCAATCTCTCAGCTCCCATGCCTCTCTCCCCCGTCCCATCTCTCAGCTCCCATGCCTCTCTCCCGTCCCATCTCTCAGCTCCCATGCCTCTCTCCCGTCCCATCTCTCAGCTCCCATGCCTCTCTCCCCCGTCCCATCTCTCAGCTCCCATGCCTCTCTCCCATCCCATCTCTCAGCTCCCATGCCTCTCTCCCCCGTCCCATCTCTCAGCTCCCATGTCTCTCTCCCCCGTCCCATCTCTCAGCTGTCATGTCTCTCTCCCCTGTCCCATCTCTCAGCTCCCATGCCTCTCTCCCCCGTCCCATCTCTTAGCTCCCATGTCTCTCTCTCCTGTCCCATCTCAAAGCTCCCATGTCTCTCTCCCCCGTCCCATCTCTCAGCTCCCATGCCTCTCTCCCGTCCCATCTCTCAGCTGTCATGTCTCTCTCCCCTGTCCCATCTCTCAGCTCCCATGCCTCTCTCCCCCATCCCATCTCTCAGCTCCCATGTCTCTCTCCCCCGTCCCATCTCAAAGCTCCCATGCCTCTCTCCCCGTCCCATCTCTCACCTTCCATTCTCTCTCCCCTGTCCCATCTCTCAGCTCCCATGTCTCTCTCCCCCGTCCCATCTCTCAGCTCCCATGCCTCTCTCCCGTCCCATCTCTCAGCTGTCATGTCTCTCTCCCCTGTCCCATCTCTCAGCTCCCATGCCTCTCTTCCCCGTCCCATCTCTCAGCTCCCATGTCTCTCTCCCCTGTCCCATCTCAAAGCTCCCATGCCTCTCTCCCGTCCCATCTCTCAGCTCCCATGTCTCTCTCCCCCGTCCCATCTCTCAGCTCCCATGCCTCTCTCCCCCGTCCCATCTCTCAGCTCCCATGTCTCTCCCGTCCCATCTCTCAGCTCCCATGCCTCTCTCCCGTCCCATCTCTCAGCTCCCATGCCTCTCCCCCCCGTTCCATCTCTCAGCTCCCATGCCTCTCTCCCGTCCCATCTCTCAGATCCCGTGCCTCCCCCCCCCCCTGTTCCATCTCTCAGCTCCCATGCCTCTCTCCCGTCCCATCTCTCAGCTCCCATGCCTCTCTCCCATCCCATCTCTCAGCTCCCATGCCTCTCTCCCCCGTCCCATCTCTCAGCTCCCATGTCTCTCCCCCGTCCAATCTCTCAGCTCCCATGCCTCTCTCCCCCGTCCCATCTCTCAGCTAACATGCCTCTCTCCCGTCCCATCTCTCAGCTCCCATGCCTCTCTCCCGTCCCATCTCTCAGCTCCCATGCCTCTCTCCCGTCCCATCTCTCAGCTCCCATGCCTCTCTCCCCCGTCCCATCTCTCAGCTCCCATGCCTCTCTCCCATCCCATCTCTCAGCTCCCATGCCTCTCTCCCGTCCCATCTCTCAGCTCCCATGCCTCTCTCCCGTCCCATCTCTCAGCTCCCATGCCTCTCTCTCCCGTCCCATCTCTCAGCTCCCATGCCTCTCTCCCGTCCCATCTCTCAGCTCCCATGCCTCTCTCCCGTCCCATCTCTCAGCTCCCATGCCTCTCTCCCATCTCTCAGCTCCCATGCCTCTCTCCCATCTCTCAGCTCCCATGCCTCTCTCCCATCTCTCAGCTCCCATGCCTCTCTCCCGTCCCATCTCTCAGCTCCCATGCCTCTCTCTCCCGTCCCATCTCTCAGCTCCCATGCCTCTCTCCCGTCCCATCTCTCGGCTCCCATGTCTCTCCCCCGTCCCATCTCTCAGCTCCCATGTCTCTCTCCCCCGTCCCATCTCTCAGCTCCCATGCCTCTCTCCCCCGTCCCATCTCTCAGCTCCCATGCCTCTCTCCCATCCCATCTCTCAGCTCCCATGCCTCTCTCCCCCGTCCCATCTCTCAGCTCCCATGTCTCTCCCCCGTCCCATCTCTCAGCTCCCATGCCTCTCTCCCATCCCATCTCTCAGCTCCCATGCCTCTCTCCCCCATTCCATCTCTCAGCTCCCATGCCTCTCTCCCGTCCCATCTCTCAGCTCCCATGCCTCTCTCCCATCCCATCTCTCAGCTCCCATGCCTCTCTCCCCCGTCCCATCTCTCAGCTCCCATGTCTCTCCCCCTTCCCATCTCTCAGCTCCCATGCCTCTCTCCCATCCCATCTCTCAGCTCCCATGCCTCTCTCCCCCATTCCATCTCTCAGCTCCCATGTCTCTCCCCCGTCCCATCTCTCAGCTCCCATGCCTCTCTCCCGTCCCATCTCTCAGCTCCCATCCCATCTCTCAGCTCCCATGCCTCTCTCCCGTCCCATCTCTCAGCTCCCATGCCTCTCTCCCGTCCCATCTCTCAGCTCCCATGTCTCTCCCCCGTCCCTTCTCTCAGCTCCCATGCCTCTCTCCCATCCCATCTCTCAGCTCCCATGCCTTTCTCCCCCGTCCCATCTCTCAGCTCCCATGTCTCTCCCCCGTCCCATCTCTCAGCTCCCATGCCTCTCTCCCATCCCATCTCTCAGCTCCCATGCCTCTCTGCCCCATTCCATCTCTCAGCTCCCATGCCTCTCTCCCGTCCCATCTCTCAGCTCCCATGTCTCTCCCATCCCATCTCTCAGCTCCCATGCCTCTCTGCCCAATTCCATCTCTCAGCTCCCATGCCTCTCTCCCGTCCCATCTCTCAGCTCCCATGTCTCTCCCCCGTCCCATCTCTCAGCTCCCATGTCTCTCCCCCGTCCCATCTCTCAGCTCCCATGCCTCTCTCCCATCCCATCTCTCAGCTCCCATGCCTCTCTCCCCCATTCCATCTCTCAGCTGCCATGCCTCTCTCCCGTCCCATCTCTCAGCTCCCATGCCTCTCTCCCATCCCATCTCTCAGCTCCCATGCCTCTCTCCCCCGTCCCATCTCTCAGCTCCCATGTCTCTCCCCCGTCCCATCTCTCAGCTCCCATGCCTCTCTCCCATCCCATCTCTCAGCTCCCATGCCTCTCTCCCCCATTCCATCTCTCAGCTCCCATGCCCCTCCAAGCTACTTGAGAGACCTGCCTTACACACTTTGTTAACTCGCACAACTTACTGGACCCACTTCAGTCAGGTTTTCATGCTGTGATGCGGTTAATTTACCGGCTGTTGGGATCCTGGCGTTCAGGATTCTTAAGCCGGTGAAATGCCGGCGGTCTGAATACCGAACGAGGCCAGGGATTCCCACTCGGGTGGTGGTCCACGCCACCACCCAGAGGGTAATTGCCCGATGCGTGGCGAGCCCGCGAGGGGACTTACAGCGCTCCCTGCCGGCATTCCGCCTCTCGGGGTCCCGGCGTCGGTCTCATGACTGCCAGGATCCAGACCAGCAGTAAAGCATACCGAACCCTTCATGCCCAACACTCTACAGAGACAGGCTAAAGCGGTGAATGACCTAGTCACTGCTAGATATAAAGACCATTACACACTACTTATTCTTCTAGATCTCTCTGCTGCATGTGACACTGTGACCACTCTCTTCTCATACAGACACTACAATCCCTACGTCTTCAGGACACGGCCCTCTCTTGGTTCCTATCCTACCTATCTAATCGCACCTTCAGTGTCCGCTTCTCTGAATCTACCTCCTCTTCTCTACCTCTCTCAGTTGGAGTACCACAAGGCTCAGTCTTAGGTCCTCTGCTTATCTCTATCTATACCTCATCTCTTGGTAAACTAATCAACTCTTTCTGATTTCAGTATCACCTTTATGCAGCTGATACTCATATCTACCTATCCTCCCCTGATTTGTCACCACCTGTATTGGGCCGTGTCACTGAATGCCTTTCTGCTGTTTCATCTTGGATGACATCTCGCCACCTCAAACTTATTATTTCCAAAATAGAATTAATTATATTTCCACCGGCCAATAGTAGTTACCAACCTGATATCTCTATCACTGTTGATAACTCAGCAATCATCCCTACCCCACAAGCTCGCTGCCTAGGTGTCATCACTGACTCTGATCTGTCCTTTGTTCCCCACATTCAATCTGTCCCTAAATCATGTTACATACATCTAAAACATATCCAAAATACGCCCATATCATACACAAGACACTGCAAACACTCTAATCCACGCTCTCATCATCTCCCGCATTGATTAATGTAATAGTCTCCTGACCGGTCTTCCCAAACATGGGCTCTCACCACTACAATCCATTCTGACTGCAGCTGCGAGACTAATCTTCCTCGCTAGACATTCATCGTATGCAGATCCACTCTGTCAGTCCCTCCATTGGTTACCTGTATTCTACCGCATTCAATATAAAATACTTTTACTGACATACAAGGCCATTAACCAAACTACACCAACGTACATCACTTCTCTCATCTCATAATATCTCCCAGACCTCTCCGCTCTTCACAAGATCTACGTCTCTCATCCACATGTATTACTCGCTCCCATTCACGATTGCAGGACTTTCTTTGGGCTGCACCCTCTGTGGAATGCCCTACCACACACAATAAGACTTTCCTCTAGTCTCCAAACCTTCAAGCGTTCCCTGAAAACTCAGCTCTTCAGGCAGCTTCTCACATTCCAGAACTGCTCACATAACCTTCATAGCTTTCCTCTCCAGTTACATCCCCTCTGTACAGGCCACACATATCTTCTCTTTCTTTACTATCCCATCTTCCTGACTCCGGTTCATCATTGCTGTGTGGCCATATCATACAGCACACCTAGAACCTCTGCAATCCCGTGGACAATTATGCAATATATAGCACCTATCCTTGTGTATCAATGCCTATTTCCCTATAGAGTGTAAGCTTCCGAGCAGGACCCTCCTACCTCTGTTATTACCCAGTGTGACAGGACGGAACCGCACAGAAGCACTCGCCGCTTGCCGCGTCCCGTCGACTGCGCACAGAATGGAAGGTCAAGCCGCACGAGGCCTGACCACATAGGGGATTCCCGCTTACTGTCAGTAACCGCCTGTTACTGACTCCACCCACTGCGCTGTGGGCGGGTTCTCGCTGCCACCACCAAACTCCTAACCTGCCGTGGCGTTTGGAACCACGGTTCTGCTCTGTATGTGCCGACGCACTGCCTTACCACAGCTGTGTGGTGCTGACGAATCCCCACTAGCCACTTGCTAGGCCTCTACCGGTAGCTGGCGGAAGGCGGAGCTTGGAGACGCTGGGTGCTTCCCTGGACAGCCGGAGAACGGGGCTAGGTTTGGCCTAACCCTGTTGGTCACAAGATGAAGCAGTCTTCTTGAGGCAAAGATGTTTATTTGCTCAATAGTTCTAAAGAGAACCCTTCCCTATTGCTAGGGGCAACAGCATACAATTAGATGTTTCAGCAGAATAAAGATGGTACAACTACACTCTGGAGGCACGCAGGTCTCCTTTTTATGTCAGTTTTCCACACAGTACCACAGGGGGGTAAGCCCTCCCTGTCTTCTTCAACCAATCAGGTTATTTTACAAAATACCAATAAATTACATTTTACAAGGATATAAGTGCAATAAAACAATATCCTCCTTCCTGTCACCCAGACAACGTTTGGTATCAGATTAACATTCACTATTGATAAATTTATCACATATCTTCAAAATACAAATGTGTCTGGTCATTCCCATCTGCAGGCAATCCCAGTGTTTAAGATTACAACAGGAATGGCTACAATACAAACAAACGGTCTTCCTTCCTTTAACTTCCATTCAGGGATCGTATATCAAATCCAAGCCCATAAACCCAATGATTAGCATCTCTCTCTAAGGAACTTACACATCAAAATGTATTGTCCTTCACACCTCACTGCTAGTACAGGGCCCTTAGCATGCCCCTTCCTATTTCCAGAGGATAAGAGATGCGTATTCAGACAGCTATAGTAACTGCATTTTTCCTTTAAATATACACCAAGCCTGTCTTGAATATAAAATAGATACAGTTAAACATGTCTTCCTGCAATGGTGCACAGAGCACTACATATGACATGTTAAAAGTAAAACACATAATTAAACAAACTTTTAAACAGTCCGTAACATGGCGCCGGGCACGAGGGTTAACCCCTTCAGTGCCGCAGACGCCATTACACGTGTGGCTGGCTAGTCTCTCCGGCCACATTCCTCCCCCCCCATTCAAGCGGGTCAACCAGGGACCCATGTCCCAACGATTTGGGTCCTGGTCCCGCAGTCCGTTGGGGTGAAGGGGACGCTACCTGGGGGGTGTAGGCTCTGGCCTAGACAGTTCATCCATAGTGCAGTGGGCCTCTCTTCGTGGGTGCACAATGTTCAAATAGTCCACCTGAAGTCCAAGTTCAAGGCTCCACCACAAAAGTCTGTCCAATTCCCCCAAGGTAGGTTGCAGCCACCTAACAGGTAGGTGGTAAGTCACCACGGTGGGGGGCCGGTTACAAACAAGTGCCACCCACGGTGTCCCAACTGTGGCATACCCCACCTCGCACAATAGCAGTTTCCTGCTCAAACAGAGCACAGGGTGCTCCTGCCCATATGGCTCTTTCTGGCTCTGTACTGCTCCCAGTCCGTGCAGTGGCGCAATAGTTCGTAACACACAGTCCTGGTCAAGAATGTGCGCCATCAGCACTGGAGCGGGTACCCGAGCCTCCTTCAATGACTGGAATGCCAACTCGCAAGCGGGTGCAAAGTCCACTGACTTGGGAATGCCCTTCCTAGCCACCTCGGTCAAGGGGTTCACTACAGGACTAAAGTCAATGACAACATGTCCGTAGGGCCTTACAGGTTCTAAGGTCAGTACCGGTCTGGGTGATGTGGGTCGGGGACAGCCTCTGGTTGCCTCCACCCCCTCTGGGTTGGGCCTACCCCTGTCTCCTCCCACATGGTGCCCCAGGCACTGCACCTCCGTCATACCTATCTGGCAACTGTCTGCCCTAACTGTCAGACCTGCCCTCCAATCCTCTTCTGTCGACCTATGACTCGGGAAACCTACCCTGTCACCTAGGCCTACTCCTTCCTCCTCGTCCGCTATCTGTGCCACAGTGATGGCGGCCAGACCACCAGCCTCTGGATCCTGTGTGGCATCCACTACAGGGAGGCTGAGTGTCTTCCCTGATCTACTGCGCACAGGCAGGGGACCTGCTATGTCCACAGCAACTTGCTGCAAGGGTTCTCCTATGGGCAGAGGCCCAAAGACAACACAACCGCTGGAGTGCCCCGGCTGCCAACGCATGGCACCAGCCTTACATGTGGTCTAGGCGTCATCCGACATTCCAGACCAGGGTAAGCTCTGTGTCAGGCACTTCAGGGTACGGTCTATCTCCGGGTTGCTGTCCAAAGGGGTTTCGCTGGCAACCGACACCGGTTGCGCAGGAACGTTCCCTGAGGGGACCAGTTGGACACATTCCCTATCTGGTCTATCCCCTCCCACTTTCCTGGCTACCCTGTACCTTAACCCTTCCCGCCAGGTCAACCTCCCCGCCCCAACCCTGTCAAGGCCGCTGCCAGAGTGGCGCCTCATGCCTTTCGGGGATGGGTCAGAGAGTTGAGCCTCCCTAAACTCCTGCCTGTGGCCCTCAATCTCTCCTAAATTGGGACACTCTACAGGGGGATCTAGGTGGGGACTACTAGGGTCAGTCTGGTAGGGGTCAGTCATGGAAAAATCAGTGTGGTTTCTCATACTCACCGCCGGAGTTGGCAAACCACTTGGGTCAGGAGCATCATTGGGCACCCCCACAGGATCACACGAGCTGGAACCGACATCCTCTGCGTTGCTAGGGGACGTAGGCATACCAGAGGCAAAAGGTATGCGGGGTCGATGTACTGATCTAGCCGCTGTGATCTTTTCCTCTGGGCTGGTTGATGCTGTGGTTGGCTGTGCTGGCAGTTGTCTAGCAGCTGTAGTCTTTTCCTCTGGGCTGGGCGGTGCTGGAGTAGCTGATGTCAATGGTGGTTTTGGAACTTGACTCCGGGGAATGGCGCCAACAAACGTAGTGACGATCCCACCACCCAGGTCATTTCCTAGGACCACATCAGTTGGGAGACCATCCATGACGGCAACTTCTCGCAACTCTGGTCCAGCTCCCCAGTCCAGGTAGACTCTTGCCATGGGAACCGCTTTTTCTGTTCCTTCTGCCAGGGTGATCGTGGCAGTGCGACCCTGCAATACTGCAGCAGGATCTATAAGGTGGGGGCTCACCACAGTGATTGAGGCCCCAGAGTCTCTTAGGCCTTCTCCCTGCAGGGGTCCCACGTGGACTGGCTGCAGGTGCCTCCACATGTTGTGTAGGGGCTGTTTGGCCATGCAGGTGACTCTCTCTGCAGAGTGCACCTGTCTCTCGCCACACTCCATCGGACTGACTGGAGGGGGAACAGTCTCTGTAGGCTCATCTCCTCTCGTCAAACAAGCGATCCGGGCTCCAGCACTCGGATTTGGGGCACGAGTCTGGGGTGCTTGGGATGCAGGACAGTTCATCCTCAGATGTCCGATTTTCCCACAGCCGTAGCACTTCTTCTCCAGTCGTGGCACCGATGATCTCTGATCAGTTGCAGGGACGCTGCGGTGCGGTTGCTGGCCAAGAGCACCCGGGTTGGATGATGCTTGTCTTTGGGGGTGATGAGCTGAAGAGGGGGGTCCCCTTGGTGGTACAGTCTGTTGGAGCTGGCTGCTGGCGGGGCGCTTCTGGCCCCGTGGCCGAATTGCCACATATTTGTCGGCTAATTGGGCAGCCATTTTTAAGCTGGGTGGCTCCCGATCTAGCACCCACTCCTTCACTTCTTGGGCGCACCGGCGGTAGAACTGCTCCCTGCAGATCAGGTCGATCAGTGCGTCCCATGTAGTGGCTTCCGAATCCTTCACCCACTTCACCACGTACTGCCGCAGCTGGGTGGCGAACTGCTCATGGGTGCTGCTAGGATTCTTGGGCAAGTCTCTGAACTTCTTCCTGTAAGACTCTGGAGTGATGAAGAATCGCTGGAGGAGGGCCTTCGTGACTTCGTCGTAGTTCCCACAGTCCTCCGTGGCCACTCCCCGATAGGCCTCCAAGGCCTCTCCATGCAGAGTGGGCACAAGGTGTCTCACCCACTCTGACTTGGGTAGATCGTGTAGTTTACAAGTCCTTTCAAAAACTTGCAAATGTCCATCAATGTCCCCATCACTGTCTGCAAACTTGGCAAACTGAATACGTCCTGATCTGTGTACAACAGCTGACAACGGCTCCCGGGGTACCACGGCCTGTGATGCCCGCTCTGCATGCCACATCCGAATGACAAGCATGCGTTCTTGCTCCGTTGCCCTTTCCCCCAATTCCGCTAGCCGATCTGCTAGGGTATCCGGGCCGCCCCCCCTGGGACGTTGGGATCCTGGCCCTGCTAGGGATTGCTGGGAAACATTGCTGCTGTGAGAAAGGGCGGGGCTTGTGGTTCTCACCGGTTCCTTACGAAGGTCCACTGTTGGGCCGTCCTCTGCGATGCTGACGCCGTCAGTGCTTTCCACCTCCGCCCGATGGGACTCCTCCACGCTCCTGAGCGCCGCCTGCATGACGCTCCTGGACGCGTTGGAAGGGATTTCCACACCCTTCCCCTGGCATACGATCTCCAGATCCTCCTTGGACATTCCGCCGAATTCCGCCATCTTGTGCGTTCTCCTGCGCTGCAGTTACTCCTCTCCTGAGTAACTCGGCTTCTCCAATCGGGTGATGAAAAGCCGCCTGGGATTATCCCACCACTATGCCACCAATTTCTGTGACAGGACGGAACCGCACAGAAGCACTCGCCGCTTGCCGCGTCCCGTCGACTGCGCACAGAATGGAAGGTCGAGCCGCACGAGGCCTGACCACATAGGGGATTCCCGCTTACTGTCAGTAACCGCCTGTTACTGACTCCACCCACTGCGCTGTGGGCGGGTTCTCGCTGCCACCACCAAACTCCTAACCTGCCGTGGCGTTTGGAACCACGGTTCTGCTCTGTATGTGCCGACGCACTGCCTTACCACAGCTGTGTGGTGCTGACGAATCCCCACTAGCCACTTGCTAGGCCTCTACCGGTAGCTGGCGGAAGGCGGAGCTTGGAGACGCTGGGTGCTTCCCTGGACAGCCGGAGAACGGGGCTAGGTTTGGCCTAACCCTGTTGGTCACAAGATGAAGCAGTCTTCTTGAGGCAAAGATGTTTATTTGCTCAATAGTTCTAAAGAGAACCCTTCCCTATTGCTAGGGGCAACAGCATACAATTAGATGTTTCAGCAGAATAAAGATGGTACAACTACACTCTGGAGGCACGCAGGTCTCCTTTTTATGTCAGTTTTCCACACAGTACCACAGGGGGGTAAGCCCTCCCTGTCTTCTTCAACCAATCAGGTTATTTTACAAAATACCAATAAATTACATTTTACAAGGATATAAGTGCAATAAAACAATATCCTCCTTCCTGTCACCCAGACAACGTTTGGTATCAGATTAACATTCACTATTGATAAATTTATCACATATCTTCAAAATACAAATGTGTCTGGTCATTCCCATCTGCAGGCAATCTCAGTGTTTAAGATTACAACAGGAATGGCTACAATACAAACAAACGGTCTTCCTTCCTTTAACTTCCATTCAGGGATCGTATATCAAATCCAAGCCCATAAACCCAATGATTAGCATCTCTCTCTAAGGAACTTACACATCAAAATGTATTGTCCTTCACACCTCACTGCTAGTACAGGGCCCTTAGCATGCCCCTTCCTATTTCCAGAGGATAAGAGATGCGTATTCAGACAGCTATAGTAACTGCATTTTTCCTTTAAATATACACCAAGCCTGTCTTGAATATAAAATAGATACAGTTAAACATGTCTTCCTGCAATGGTGCACAGAGCACTACATATGACATGTTAAAAGTAAAACACATAATTAAACAAACTTTTAAACAGTCCGTAACATGGCGCCGGGCACGAGGGTTAACCCCTTCAGTGCCGCAGACGCCATTACACGTGTGGCTGGCTAGTCTCTCCGGCCACACCCAGTTTGGTTTTATCATTGCTGTTTCCAATTGTAAATCGCAACAGAATTTGCTGCGCTATATAAGACACTGTTAATCAATAAATAGAGCCGGTGAGCTATATTCTATACAGAACTGGTACAAGAGCAATATACACGCACTGACCTCTGGTGCTGTTGTTACCCATAGATTATAGACGGCGTCAATGCTGTTTGTTCTGCAGGTTTCTTGTCACCTTGTTTTCTACCTGCTTGTTTTGTTCTAGTGTTTAGTCCCAGAGGACAGGATCCTATGCAACAAGAGCTACGGGAGAGCACAGCTGGTCCTGGTGTTACCATCCGAGGCCTCTGTTATCTTACCTGATCTGAGGCCTCCCCGTCTTATCTAATGATCTGAGACCTCTCCGTGTTATCTAATGATCTAAGGCCTCTGTTATCTTACCTGATCTGAGACCTCTCCGTGTTATCTAATGATCTGAGACCTCTCCTTGTTATCTTATGATCTGAGACCTCTCCGTGTTATCTTATGATCTAAGGCCTCTGTTATCTTACCTGATCTGAGACCTCTCCGTGTTATCTAATGATCTGAGATCTCTCCGTGTTATCTTATGATCTGAGACCTCTCCGTGTTATCTAATGATCTGAGATCTCTCCGTGTTATCTTATGATCTGAGATCTCTCCGTGTTATCTTATGATCTGAGATCTCTCCGTGTTATCTTATGATCTGAGCCCTCTCCGTGTTATCTAATAATCTGAGACCTCTCCGGGTTATCTTACCTGATCTGAGATCTCTCCGTGTTATCGAATGATCTGAGACCTCTCCGTGTTATCTTATGATCTGAGATCTCTCCGTGTTATCTTATGATCTGAGGCCTCTCCGGGGAATCTAATGATCTGAGGCCTCTCCGTGTTATCTTATGATCTGAGATCTCTCCGGGGTATCTAATAATCTGAGACCTCTCCGGGTTATTTTACCTGATCTGAGATCTCTCCGTGTTATCGAATGATCTGAGACCTCTCCGTGTTATCTTATGATCTGAGATCTCTCCGTGTTATCTTATGATCTGAGATCTCTCCGTGTTATCTTATGATCTGAGGCCTCTCCGTGTTATCTTATGATCTGAGGCCTCTCCGGGGTATCTAATGATCTGAGGCCTCTCCGTGTTATCTTATGATCTGAGATCTCTCCGGGGTATCTAATGATCTGAGGCCTCTCCGTGTTATCTTATGATCTGAGACCTCTCCGGGGTATCTAATGATCTGAGGCCTCTCCGTGTTATCTTATGATCTGAGACCTCTCCGGGTTATCTAATGATCTGAGACCTCTCCGGGGTATCTAATGATCTGAGACCTCTCCGGGGTATCTAATGATCTGAGGCCTCTCTGGGTTATCTTATGATCGGATTCCCATCCGCATTTTCTAATGTTCTATGGCCTCTCAATGTTATCATATGATCTGTGGCTTCTCAGTGTTCTCTTATGATCTGATGCCTTTCTGCATTATCTTATGATCTGTGTCCTCTCCAGGTTATCTTATGATCTGAGACCTCTCCGGGTAATCTTATGATCTGAGACCTCTCCAGGTTATGTAATGATCTGAGGCCTCTCCGGGTTATCTTATGATCTGAGGCCTCTCCGGGTTATCTTATGATCTGAGGCCTCTCCAGGTTATCTTATGATCTGAGACCTCTCCGGGGTATCTTATGATCTGAGACCTCTCCGGGGTATCTAATGATCTGAGGCCTCTCCGGGTTATCTAATGATCTGAGGCCTCTCCGGGTTATTTTATGATCTGAGGCCTCTCCGTGTTATCTAATGATCTGAGACCTCTCCGGGGTATCTAATGATCTGAGACCTCTCCGGGGTATCTAATGATCTGAGGCCTCTCTGGGTTATCTTATGATCGGATTCCCATCCGCATTTTCTAATGTTCTATGGCCTCCATGTTATCATATGATCTGTGGCTTCTCAGTGTTCTCTTATGATCTGATGCCTTTCTGCATTATCTTATGATCTGTGTCCTCTCCAGGTTATCTTATGATCTGAGACCTCTCCGGGTAATCTTATGATCTGAGACCTCTCCAGGTTATCTAATGATCTGAGACCTCTCCGGGGTATCTAATGATCTGAGTCCAATCCACATTATCTTAAGATCCGAGGCCTCTCTGTGTTATTTAATCATCACAGTCCACTTCATTTTATGTTATGATTTAATAACTACTCCCTGTTATGTTATAGTCCAAGTCCTTACAATGTTACACACTGTTATGTGTTTTTGTTCTGATTTGAGATGTAACACTATCCAGTCTTCATATACTCACATCTCAAGGTCTGCATGTAGGAAGGTGACACTGGACTGAGCTCTATCTGGGACACCCATTTAGGACATCCATTACCCTGTGTCACATGTAGCCCAGCGGCATCCAATACCCTGCCATGGCGATACCCATGGGACTGACCCTTGGCAGAGATACGTAAGTGCTCAGTAACCATATCTCGCTGTGCGCACAATGCAGCAGCATGCTATTTCCAGAATAAAGGAACATCCTCCATCCACCATTTAACCCATTGCCGTCTTACAATCACATGAATAATATGACACTCCAGTGGGGGCTAAAATCATATGAGATATCAAGTTGCTTCTTTTTTTTTTTTTTGCAAATAGTTTTTATCAGGCATTTTACAGCTATACATCATGTAAAGGGAGCAACATATAAACCAAACCTCTAGATCTCACAAACATTAAATATCTAAGGACAAGACGTAAAGTCAAGATCCTTTTATAAAAAAGCCGGATGAGATAGACGGACAATACAGTATCAAACCCTCTCACCCCTCTACACCGACGCTTTCATACCCAGGCCTCAGCCGGACGGTCAGCCAGGGGATGCACAAAGAGCAAGGAAAATAATAACAAAAATATAATTATATAATGCCCACGTGACAAGCATTCTACAATACTCTCTACACAGTCTATAGGGGACAAGCACTCTACCACACTCCTTACACAGTTTATAGGGGACAAGTACTCTACCACACTTCCTACACCGTCTATAGGGGACAAGTACTCTACCACACTCCTTACACAGTCTATATGGGTCAAGTACTCTACCACACTCCTTACACAGTCCTATAGGGGACACATACTCTACCACAATCCTTACACAGTCTATAGGGGACAAGTACTCTACCACACTCCTTACACAGTCTACAGGGGACAAGTACTCTACCACACTCCTTACACAGTCTATAGGGGACAAGTACTCTACCACACTCCTTACACAGTCTATAGGGGACAAGTACTCTACCACACGCCTTATACAGTCTATAGGGGACAGGTACTCTACCACGCTTCCTACACCGTCTATAGGGTACAAGTACTCTACCACACTCCTTACACCGTCTATAGGGGACAAGTACTCTACCACACTTCCTACACCATCTATAGGGGACAATTACTCTACCACACTCCTTACACAGTCTATAGGGGACAAGTACTCTACCACACGCCTTATACAGTCTATAGGGGACAGGTACTCTACCACGCTTCCTACACCGTCTATAGGGTACAAGTACTCTACCACACTCCTTACACCGTCTATAGGGTACAAGTACTCTACCACACTCCTTACACAGTCTATAGGGGACAAGTACTCTACCACACTCCTTACACAGTCTATAGGGGACAAGTACTCTTCCACACACCTTTCACCGTCTATAGGGGACAATTACTCTACCACACTCCTTACACAGTCTATGGGGGACAAGTACTCTACCACACTCCTTACACAGTCTATAGGGGACAAGTACTCTACCACACACACCTTACACAGTCTATAGGGGATGAGCACTCTACCACACTCTTTACACAGTCTATAGGGGATACGCACTCTACCCCACTCCTTACACAGTCTATAGGGGACAAGCACTCTACCACACTCCTTACACAGTCTATAGGGGACAAGCACTCGACCACACTCCCTACACAGTCTATAGGAGATACGCACTCTACCACACTCCTTACACAGTCTATAGGGGACAAGCATTCTACCACATTCCTTACACAGTCTATATGGGACAAGCACTCTACCACACTCCCTATGGAGTCTATAGGGGAAAAGCATTCTACCACACTCCTTACACATTCTATAGGGGACACACACTCTACCACACTCCCTACACAGTCTATAGGGGACACACATTCTACCACACTCCCTACACAGTCTATAGGGGACAAGTACTCTACCACACTCCCTACACAGTCTATAGGGGACAAGTACTCTACCACAGTCCTTACACAGTCTATAGGGGACAAGTACTCTACCACACTCCTTACACAGTCTATAGGGGACAAGCACACTCTACCACACTCCTTACACAGTCTACAGGGGACGAGCACTCTACCACACTCCTTACACAGTCTATAGGAGATACTCACTCTACCACACTCCCTACACAGTCTATATGGGACAAGCACTCTACCACACTCCCTACGCAGTCTATAGGGGACAAGCACTCTACCACACTCCCTACACAGTCTATTGGGGACAAGCACTCTATCACACTCCCTACGCAGTCTATAGTGGACAAGCACTCTACCACACTCCCTACGCAGTCTATAAGGGACAAGTACTCTACCACATACCTTACACCGTCAATAGGGGACAAGTACTCTACCACACGCCTTACACAGTTTACAGGGGACACGTACTCTACCACACTTCCTACACCATCTATAGGGGACAAGTACTCTACCACACTCCTTACACAGTCTATAGGGGACAAGTACTCTACCACACTCCTTACACAGTCTATAGGAGATACACACTCTACCACACTACTTACACAGTCTATAGGGGACAAGCACTCCACCACACTCCTTACACAGTCTATAGGGGACAAGTACTCTACTACACTCCATACACTGTCTATAGGGGACAAGCACTCTACCACACTCCTTACACAGTCTATAGGGGACAAGTACTCTACCACACTCCTTACACAGTCTATATGGGACAAGCACTCTACCACACTCCTTACATAGTCTATAGGGGACAAGCACTCGACCACACTCCCTACACAGTCTATAGGAGACACACACTCTACCACACTCCTTACACAGTATATAGGGGACAAGCATTCTACCACACTCCTTACACAGTTTATAGGGGACAAGCACTCTACCACACTCCTTACACAGTCTATAGGGGACAAGCATTCTACCACACTCCTTACATAGTCTATAGGGGACACACACTCTACCACACTCCCTACACAGTCTATAGGGGACAAGCATTCTACCACACTCCTTACGCAGTCTATAGGGGACAATCACTCTACCACACTCCCTACGCAGTCTATAGGGGACAAGCACTCTACCACTCTCCGTACACAGTCTATAGGGGACAAACATTCTACCACACTCCCTATGGAGTCTATAGGGGTGCTTATATCTACCACACTCCCTACACCGTCTATAGGGGACAAGCAATCTACCACACTCCCTACGCAGTCTATAGGGGACAAGCACTCTACCATACTCCCTACACAGTCTATAGGGGACAAGCACTCTACCATACTCCCTGCTCTTACAGTCTGTGGGGGATAAAATATCTACCACACTCTCTGCTCTTACAGTCTATAGGGTGTGGTATAATAGATCGATAATATCTTGGTAGACAGTCAACAGATCAATAACATATAGTTGACATACATTAGGTCGACAGGCACAAAAGGTCAACATGACAATGGTCGACACTAAAATAGTCAACACCGCTTTTGTGGGGGGTTTAGGTCAATTCTTGTATAGTCCGTGTTATGTGGCCACCATCAGTACAAACGTGTACCCTCATGGGCTTGTATAGATCGCCACGCTTTGGGCAAGGTGGCTCGCTCTGCCACTGCTTTGGTCGCCACAGGTTACTATTCTAAATAGAAGTCCACATGGATAGTCAATCAAGCAAATGTTGGGAAAACATGTAAAAACCACCCAAAAAATTAGTCGACTATTTGTGTGTTGACCATTGTCATGTCAACCTTTTCAACCTGTCGACTATATGGTGTCGACCTATTGACCAATACATTGTCAATCTATCATTCGGATACGGTCTATAGGGGACAAGCATTCTCCCACACTACATGCTCTTACACAGGTCATAGGGATAAGCATTCTACCACGCTCCCTACTACTACACAGTCTATAGGGGACAATAGATCTACCACGCTCCCTACTACTAAACAGTCTATAGGAGACAATAGATCTACCACGCTCCCTACTACTACACAGTCTATAGGGGACAATAGATCTACCACGCTCCCTACTACTACACAGTCTATAGGGGACAATAGATCTACCACGCTCCCTACTACTACACAGTCTATAGGGGACAATAGATCTACCACGCTCCCTACTTCTACACAGTCTATAGGGAACAATAGATCTACCACGCTCCCTACTACTACACAGTCTATAGGGGACAATAGATCTACCACGCTCCCTACTACTACACAGTCTATAGGGGACAATAGATCTACCACGCTCCCTACTACTACACAGTCTATAGGGGACAATAGATCTACCACGCTCCCTACTACTACACAGTCTATAGGAGACAATAGATCTACCACGCTTCCTACTACTACACAGTCTATAGGAGACAATAGATCTACCACGCTCCCTACTACTACACAGTCTATAGGAGACAATAGATCTACCACGCTCCCTACTACTACACAGTCTATAGGAGACAATAGATCTACCACGCTCCCTACTACTACACAGTCTATAGGAGACAATAGATCTACCACGCTCCCTACTACTACACAGTCTATAGGGGACAAGCATTCTCCCACACTCCATGCTCTTACACAGGTCATAGGGATAAGTATTCTACCACGCTCCCTACTACTACACAGTCTATAGGGGACAATAGATCTACCACGCTCCCTACTACTACACAGTCTATAGGGGACAATAGATCTACCACGCTCCCTACTACTACACAGTCTATAGGAGACAATAGATCTACCACGCTCCCTACTACTACACAGTCTATAGGAGACAATAGATCTACCACGCTCCCTAATACTACACAGTCTATAGGGGATAATAGATCTACCACGCTCCCTACTACTACACAGTCTATAGGGGACAATAGATCTACCACGCTCCCTACTACTACACAGTCTATAGGGGACAATAGATCTACCACGCTCCCTACTACTACACAGTCTATAGGGGACAATAGATCTACCACGCTCCCTACTACTACACAGTCTATAGGAGACAATAGATCTACCACGCTCCCTACTACTACACAGTCTATAGGAGACAATAGATCTACCACGCTCCCTACTACTACACAGTCTATAGGAGACAATAGATCTACCACGCTCCCTACTACTACACAGTCTATAGGAGACAATAGATCTACCACGCTCCCTACTACTACACAGTCTATAGGAGACAATAGATCTACCACGCTCCCTACTACTACACAGTCTATAGGAGACAATAGATCTACCACGCTCCCTACTACTACACAGTCTATAGGGGACAAGCATTCTCCCACACTCCATGCTCTTACACAGGTCATAGGGATAAGTATTCTACCACGCTCCCTACTACTACACAGTCTATAGGGGACAATAGATCTACCACGCTCCCTACTACTACACAGTCTATAGGGGACAATAGATCTACCACGCTCCCTACTACTACACAGTCTATAGGAGACAATAGATCTACCATGCTCCCTACTACTACACAGTCTATAGGAGACAATAGATCGACCACGCTCCCTACTACTACACAGTCTATAGGAGACAAAAGATCGACCACGCTCCCTACTACTACACAGTCTATAGGAGACAATAGATCTACCACGCTCCCTACTACTACACAGTCTATAGGAGACAATAGATCTACCACGCTCCCTACTACTACACAGTCTATAGGAGACAATAGATCTACCATGCTCCCTACTACTACTACTACACAGTCTATAGGGGACAACAGATCTACCACGCTCCCTACTTCTACACAGTCTATAGGGGACAATAGATCTACCACGCTCCCTACTACTACACAGTCTATAGGAGACAATAGATCTACCACGCTCCCTACTACTACACAGTCTATAGGAGACAATAGATCTACCACGCTCCCTACTACTACACAGTCTATAGGAGACAATAGATCTACCACGCTCCCTACTACTACACAGTCTATAGGGGACAACAGATCTACCACGCTCCCTACTTCTACACAGTCTATAGGGGACAATAGATCTACCACGCTCCCTACTACTACACAGTCTATAGGGGACAATAGATCTACCACGCTCCCTACTACTACACAGTCTATAGGGGACAATAGATCTACCACGCTCCCTACTACTACACAGTCTATAGGGGACAATAGATCTACCACGCTCCCTACTACTACACAGTCTATATAAGACACAAGTTCTGCCACACTCCCTGCTCAGTATCTCATTCCTCAGCTCTCCCTCTATGTTTCTCACTCCTCAATGTCATATCTCCCCCCTACATGTATCCCATACTTCACTCTCCTATCTTCCCTCCATGTATCTCATTCCTCACATCTTCCCTCCATGTATCTCATTCCTCAGTCTCATATCTCCCCCCTCCATATATCTCATTCCTCACTCTCATATCTCCCCCTCCATGTATCTCATTCCTCACTCTCATATCTCCCCCTCGATGTATCTCATTCCTCACTCTCATATCTCCCCCCTCCATGTATCTCATTCCTCACTCTAATATCTACCCCCTCCATGTATCTCATTCCTCACTGTAATATCTCCCCCCCTCCATGTATCTCATTCCTCACATCTTCCCTCCATGTATCTCATTCCTCACTCTCATATCTCCCCCCCTCCATGTATCTCATTCCTCACTCTCATATCTTTCACCCTCCATGTATCTCATTCCTCACTCTCATATCTCCCCCTCCATGTATCTCATTCCTCACTCTCATATCTCCCCCCTCCATGTATCTCATTCCCCACTCTCATATCTCCCCCTCCATGTATCTCATTCCCCACTCTCATATCTCCCCCTCCATGTATCTCATTCCTCAATCTCATATCTCCCCCTCCATGTATCTCATTCCTCACTCTCATATCTCCCCCTCGATGTATCTCATTCCTCAATCTCATATCTCCCCCCTCCATGTATCTCACTCCTCAATCTCATATCTCCCCCTCCAAGTATCTCATTCCTCAATCTCATATCTCCCCCTCCATGTATCTCATTCCTCACATCCCCCCTCCATGTATCTCATTCCTCAGTCTCATATCTCCCCCTCCATGTATCTCATTCCTCACATCTCCCCTCCATGTATCTCATTCCTCAATATCATATCTCCCCCTCCATGTATCTCATTCCTCACATCTCCCCTCCATGTATCTCATTCCTCACTCTCATATCTCCCCCCTCCATGTATCTCATTCCTCAATCTCATATCTCCCCTCCATGTATCTCATTCCTCAATCTCATATCTCCCCCCTCCATGTATCTCATTCCTCAATCTCATATCTCCCCCTCCATGTATCTCATTCCTCACATCTTCCCTCCATGTATCTCATTCTTCAATCTCATATATCTCCCTCCATGTATCCATTCCTCACATCTTCCCTCCATGTATCTCATTCCTCAGTCTCATATCTCTCCCCACCATGTATCTCATTCCTCAATCTCATATCTCCCCTCCATGTATCTCATTCCTCAATCTCATATCTCCCCCCTCCAAGTATCTTATTCCTCACTCTCATATCTCCCCTCCATGTATCTCATTCCTCAATCTCATATCTCCCCCTCCATGTATCTCATTCCTCAATCTCATATCTCCCCCCTCCATGTATCTCATTTCTCAATCTCATATCTCCCCCCTCCAAGTATCTCATTCCTCAATCTCATATCTCCCCCTCCATGTATCTAATTTCTCAATCTCATATCTCCCCCCTCCAAGTATCTCATTCCTCAATCTCATATCTCCCCCTCCATGTATCTCATTCCTCAGTCTCATATCTCCCCTCCATGTATCTCATTCCTCAGTCTCATATCTCCCCCCACCATGTATCTCATTCCTCACATTTTCCCTCCATGTATCTCATTTCTCAATCTCATATCTCCCCCTCCATGTATCTCATTCCTCACTCTCATATCTCCCCCTCCATGTATCTCATTCCTCAATCTCATATCTCCCCCCTCCAAGTATCTCATTCCTCACTCTCATATCTCCCCCTCCATGTATCTCATTCCTCAATCTCATATCTCCCCCTCCATGTATCTCATTCCTCAATCTCATATCTCCCCCCTCCATGTATCTCATTCCTCACATCTTCCCTCCATGTATCTCATTCCTCACTCTCATATCTCCCCCTCGATGTATCTCATTCCTCAATCTCATATCTCCCCCTCCATGTATCTCATTCCTCAGTCTCATATCTCCCCCTCCAAGTATCTCATTCCTCACTCTCATATCTCCCCCCTCCATGTATCTCATATCTCCCCCTCCATGTATCTCATTCCCCCCTCTCATATCTCCCCCCTCCATGTATCTCATTCCTCAATCTCATATCTCCCCCTCCATGTATCTCATTCCTCAATCTCATATCTCCCCCTCCATGTATCTCATTCCTCAGTCTCATATCTCCCCCTCCATGTATCCAGTTCCTCAATCTCATATCTCCCCTCCATGTATCTCATTCCTCAGTCTCATATCTCCCCCCACCATGTATCTCATTCCTCACATTTTCCCTCCATGTATCTCATTTCTCAATCTCATATCTCCCCCCTCCATGTATCTCATTCCTCACATTTTCCCTCCATGTATCTCATTTCTCAATCTCATATCTCCCCTCCATGTATCTCATTCCTCAATCTCATATCTCCCCCCCTCCAAGTATCTCATTCCTCACTCTCATATCTCCCCCTCGATGTATCTCATTCCTCAATCTCATATCTCCCCCTCCATGTATCTCATTCCCCACTCTCATATCTCCCCCCTCCAAGTATCTCATTCCTCAATCTCATATCTCCCCCCTCCATGTATCTCATTCCTCACTCTCATATCTCCCCCCTCCATGTATCTCACTCCTCACTCTCATATCTCCCCCTCCATGTATCTCATTCCTCACTCTCATCTCTCCCCCCTCCATGTATCTCATTCCTCAATCTCATATCTCCCCCCCACCAAGTATCTCATTCCTCAATCTCATATCTCCCCCCCCCTCCATGTATCTCATTCCCCACTCTCATATCTCCCCCTCCATGTATCTCATTCCTCACTCTCATATCTCCCCCCTCCAAGTATCTCATTCCTCACTCTCATATCTCCCCCTCCATGTATCTCATTCCTCACTCTCATATCTCCCCCTCCATGTATCTCATTCCTCACTCTCATATCTCCCCCTCCATGTATCTCATTCCTCAATCTCATATCTCCCCCTCCATGTATCTCATTCCTCACTCTCATATCTCCCCCCTCCAAGTATCTCATTCCTCACTCTCATATCTCCCCCTCCATGTATCTCATTCCTCACTCTCATATCTCCCCCCTCCATGTATCTCATTCCTCAATCTCATATCTCCCCCTCCATGTATCTCATTCCCCACTCTCATATCTCCCCCTCCATGTATCCCATTCCTCAATCTCATATCTCCCCCCCTCCATGTATCTCATTCCTCAATCTCATATCTCCCCCCTCCATGTATCTCATTCCTCAATCTCATATCTCCCCCCTCCATGTATCCCATTCCTCAATCTCATATCTCCCCCCTCCATGTATCTCATTCCTCACATCTTCCCTCCATGTATCGCATTCCTCAGTCTCATATCTCCCCCCCTCCATGTATCTCATTCCTCAGTCTCATATCTCCCCCTCCATGTATCCCATTCCTCAATCTCATATCTCCCCCCCTCCAAGTATCTTATTCCTCACTCTCATATCTCCCCCTCCATGTATCTCATTCCTCACTCTCATATCCCCGCCTCCATGTATCTCATTCCTCACTCTCATATCTCCCCCTCGATGTATCTCATTCCTCAATCTCATATCTCCCCCTCCAAGTATCTCATTCCTCAATCTCATATCTCCCCCTCCATGTATCTCATTCCCCACTCTCATATCTCCCCCTCCATGTATCTCATTCCTCAATCTCATATCTCCCCCTCCATGTATCTCATTCCTCACTCTCATATCTCCCCCCTCCATGTATCTCACTCCTCACTCTCATATCTCCCCCTCCATGTATCTCATTCCTCACTCTCATATCTCCCCCCTCCATGTATCTCATTCCTCAATCTCATATCTCCCCCTCAATGTATCTCATTCCCCACTCTCATATCTCCCCATCCATGTATCCCATTCCTCACTCTCATATCTCCCCCCTCCATGTATCTCATTCCTCAATCTCATATCTCCCCCCCTCCAAGTATCTCATTCCTCAATCTCATATCTCCCCCCCCCTCCATGTATCTCATTCCCCACTCTCATATCTCCCCCTCCATGTATCTCATTCCTCACTCTCATATCTCCCCCCTCCAAGTATCTCATTCCTCACTCTCATATCTCCCCCTCCATGTATCTCATTCCTCACTCTTATATCTCCCCCTCCATGTATCTCATTCCTCACTCTCATATCTCCCCCTCCATGTATCTCATTCCTCAATCTCATATCTCCCCCTCCATGTATCTCATTCCTCAGTCTCATATCTCCCCCTCCATGTATCTCATTCCTCACTCTCATATCTCCCCCCTCCAAGTATCTCATTCCTCACTCTCATATCTCCCCCTCCATGTATCTCATTCCTCACTCTCATATCTCCCCCCCTCCATGTATCTCATTCCTCAATCTCATATCTCCCCCTCCATGTATCTCATTCCCCACTCTCATATCTCCCCCTCCATGTATCCCATTCCTCAATCTCATATCTCCCCCCTCCATGTATCTCATTCCTCAATCTCATATCTCCCCCCCCCTCCATGTATCTCATTCCTCAATCTCATATCTCCCCCCTCCATGTATCTCATTCCTCAATCTCATATCTCCCCCCTCCATGTATCGCATTCCTCACATCTTCCCTCCATGTATCGCATTCCTCAGTCTCATATCTCCCCCTCCATGTATCCCATTCCTCAATCTCATATCTCCCCCCCTCCAAGTATCTCATTCCTCACTCTCATATCTCCCCCTCCATGTATCTCATTCCTCACTCTCATATCCCCGCCTCCATGTATCTCATTCCTCACTCTCATATCTCCCCCTCGATGTATCTCATTCCTCAATCTCATATCTCCCCCTCCAAGTATCTCATTCCTCAATCTCATATCTCCCCCTCCATGTATCTCATTCCTCAGTCTCATATCTCCCCCCACCATGTATCTCATTCCTCACATTTTCCCTCCATGTATCTCATTTCTCAATCTCATATCTCCCCCCTCCATGTATCTCATTCCTTACATCTTCCCTCCATGTATCTTATTTCTCAATCTCATATCTCCCCCTCCATGTATCTCATTCCCCACTCTCATATCTCCCCCTCCATGTATCTCATTCCTCACTCTCATATCTCCCCCCTCCATGTATCTCATTCCTCACTCTCATATCTCCCCCCTCCATGTATCTCACTCCTCACTCTCATATCTCCCCCTCCATGTATCTCATTCCCCACTCTCATATCTCCCCCTCCATGTATCCCATTCCTCAATCTCATATCTCCCCCCTCCATGTATCTCATTCCTCAATCTCATATCTCCCCCCCTCCAAGTATCTCATTCCTCACTCTCATATCTCCCCCTCCATGTATCTCATTCCTCAGTCTCATATCTCCCCCTCCATGTATCTCATTCCTCCCTCTCATATCTCCCCCCTCCAAGTATCTCATTCCTCACTCTCATATCTCCCCCCTCCATGTATCTCATTCCTCACTCTCATATCTCCCCCCCTCCAAGTATCTCATTCCTCAATCTCATATCTCCCCCCCCCCTCCATGTATCTCATTCCCCACTCTCATATCTCCCCCTCCATGTATCTCATTCCTCACTCTCATATCTCCCCCCTCCAAGTATCTCATTCCTCACTCTCATATCTCCCCCTCCATGTATCTCATTCCTCAGTCTCATATCTCCCCCTCCATGTATCTCATTCCTCACTCTCATATCTCCCCCTCGATGTATCTCATTCCTCAATCTCATATCTCCCCCTCCAAGTATCTCATTCCTCAATCTCATATCTCCCCCTCCATGTATCTCATTCCTCAGTCTCATATCTCCCCCCACCATGTATCTCATTCCTCACATTTTCCCTCCATGTATCTCATTTCTCAATCTCATATCTCCCCCCTCCATGTATCTCATTCCTTACATCTTCCCTCCATGTATCTCATTTCTCAATCTCATATCTCCCCCTCCATGTATCTCATTCCCCACTCTCATATCTCCCCCTCCATGTATCTCATTCCTCACTCTCATATCTCCCCCCTCCATGTATCTCATTCCTCACTCTCATATCTCCCCCCTCCATGTATCTCACTCCTCACTCTCATATCTCCCCCTCCATGTATCTCATTCCCCACTCTCATATCTCCCCCTCCATGTATCCCATTCCTCAATCTCATATCTCCCCCCTCCATGTATCTCATTCCTCAATCTCATATCTCCCCCCCTCCAAGTATCTCATTCCTCAATCTCATATCTCCCCCTCCATGTATCTCATTCCCCACTCTCATATCTCCCCCCTCCATATATCTCATTCCTCACTCTCATATCTCCCCCTCCATGTATCTCATTCCTCAGTCTCATATCTCCCCCTCCATGTATCTCATTCCTCCCTCTCATATCTCCCCCCTCCAAGTATCTCATTCCTCACTCTCATATCTCCCCCCTCCATGTATCTCATTCCTCACTCTCATATCTCCCCCCCTCCAAGTATCTCATTCCTCAATCTCATATCCCCCCCCCTCCATGTATCTCATTCCCCACTCTCATATCTCCCCCTCCATGTATCTCATTCCTCACTCTCATATCTCCCCCCTCCAAGTATCTCATTCCTCACTCTCATATCTCCCCCTCCATGTATCTCATTCCTCAGTCTCATATCTCCCCCTCCATGTATCTCATTCCTCACTCTCATATCTCCCCCCTCCAAGTATCTCATTCCTCACTCTCATATCTCCCCCCTCCATGTATCTCATTCCTCACTCTCATATCTCCCCCTCCATGTATCTCATTCCTCACTCTCATATCTCCTCCTCCATGTATCTCATTCCCCACTCTCATATCTCCCCCCTCCATGTATCTCATTCCTCACTCTCATATCTCCCCCTCCATGTATCTCATTCCTCAATCTCATATCCCCGCCTCCATGTATCTCATTCCTCACTCTCATATCTCCCCCTCCATGTATCTCATTCCTCACTCTCATATCTCCCCCCTCCAAGTATCTCATTCCTCACTCTCATATCTCCCCCTCCATGTATCTCGTTCCTCACTCTCATATCTCCCCCCCTCCATGTATCTCATTCCTCACTCTCATATCTCCCCTCCATGTATCTCATTCCCCACTCTTATATCTCCCCCCTCCATGTATCTCATTCCTCACTCTCATATCTCCCCCCTCCAAGTATCTCATTCCTCACTCTCATATCTCCCCCTCCATGTATCTCATTCCTCACTCTCATATCTCCCCCTCCATGTATCTCATTCCTCACTCTCATATCTCCCCCCTCCAAGTATCTCATTCCACACTCTCATATCTCCCCCTCCATGTATCTCATTCCTCACTCTCATATCTCCCCCTCCATGTATCTCATTCCTCACTCTCATATCTCCCCCTCCATGTATCTCATTCCTCACTCTCATATCTCCCCCTCCATGTATCTCATTCCTCACATCTCCCCTCCATGTATCTCATTCCTCACATCTTCCCTCCATGTATCCATTCCTCACATCTTCCCTCCATGTATCTCATTCCTCACTCTCATATCTCCCCCTCCATGTATCTCATTCCTCACTCTCATATCTCCCCCTCCATGTATCTCATTCCTCACTCTCATATCTCCCCCTCCATGTATCTCATTCCTCACTCTCATATCTCCCCCCTCCATATATCTCATTCCTCACTCTCATATCTCCCCCTCCATGTATCTCATTCCTCAGTCTCATATCTCCCCCTCCATGTATCTCATTCCTCCCTCTCATATCTCCCCCCTCCAAGTATCTCATTCCTCACTCTCATATCTCCCCCCTCCATGTATCTCATTCCTCACTCTCATATCTCCCCCCCTCCAAGTATCTCATTCCTCAATCTCATATCCCCCCCCCCTCCATGTATCTCATTCCCCACTCTCATATCTCCCCCTCCATGTATCTCATTCCTCACTCTCATATCTCCCCCCTCCAAGTATCTCATTCCTCACTCTCATATCTCCCCCTCCATGTATCTCATTCCTCAGTCTCATATCTCCCCCTCCATGTATCTCATTCCTCACTCTCATATCTCCCCCCTCCAAGTATCTCATTCCTCACTCTCATATCTCCCCCCTCCATGTATCTCATTCCTCACTCTCATATCTCCCCCTCCATGTATCTCATTCCTCACTCTCATATCTCCTCCTCCATGTATCTCATTCCCCACTCTCATATCTCCCCCCTCCATGTATCTCATTCCTCACTCTCATATCTCCCCCTCCATGTATCTCATTCCTCAATCTCATATCCCCGCCTCCATGTATCTCATTCCTCACTCTCATATCTCCCCCTCCATGTATCTCATTCCTCACTCTCATATCTCCCCCCTCCAAGTATCTCATTCCTCACTCTCATATCTCCCCCTCCATGTATCTCGTTCCTCACTCTCATATCTCCCCCCCTCCATGTATCTCATTCCTCACTCTCATATCTCCCCTCCATGTATCTCATTCCCCACTCTCATATCTCCCCCCTCCATGTATCTCATTCCTCACTCTCATATCTCCCCCCTCCAAGTATCTCATTCCTCACTCTCATATCTCCCCCTCCATGTATCTCATTCCTCACTCTCATATCTCCCCCTCCATGTATCTCATTCCTCACTCTCATATCTCCCCCCTCCAAGTATCTCATTCCACACTCTCATATCTCCCCCTCCATGTATCTCATTCCTCACTCTCATATCTCCCCCTCCATGTATCTCATTCCTCACTCTCATATCTCCCCCTCCATGTATCTCATTCCTCACTCTCATATCTCCCCCTCCATGTATCTCATTCCTCACATCTCCCCTCCATGTATCTCATTCCTCACATCTTCCCTCCATGTATCCATTCCTCACATCTTCCCTCCATGTATCTCATTCCTCACTCTCATATCTCCCCCCTCCATGTATCTCATTCCTCAATCTCATATGTCCCCTCCAAGTATCTCATTCCTCAATCTCATATCTCCCCTCCATGTATCTCATTCCTCACTCTCATATCTCCCCCTCCATGTATCTCATTCCTCACTCTCACATCTTCCCTCCATGTATCTCATTCCTCAATCTCATATCTCCCCCTCCATGTATCTCATTCCTCACATCTCCCCTCCATGTATCTCATTCCTCACATCTTCCCTCCATGTATCCATTCCTCACATCTTCCCTCCATGTATCTCATTCCTCACTCTCATATCTCCCCCCTCCATGTATCTCATTCCTCACTCTCATATCTCCCCTCCATGTATCTCATTCCTCAATCTCATATCTCCCCCCTCCATGTATCTCATTCCTCAATCTCATATCTCCCCCCTCCAAGTATCTCATTCCTCACATCTTCCCTCCATGTATCTCATTCCTCACTCTCATATCTCCCCCTCCATGTATCTCATTCCTCAATCTCATATCTCCCCCTCCATGTATCTCACTCCTCAATCTCATATCTCCCCCCTCCAAGTATCTCATTCCTCAATCTCATATCTCCCCCCTTGATGTATCTCATTCCTCAATCTCATATCTCCCCCCTTGATGTATCTCATGTGACTATGGATATTACATGGCCTCATCCTAGATAATATGCTCCTGTTAGTGATGTACAAAAACACTAATTCCATGAGGTGTCACCTACTTTTGGCCACGTTGTGTGTCCCATTCCTCTCCCTTTACATATAGCATCAGGTTAATCATTATGAAAGACAGGCCCAGGGTTGTGATGGAAAATGACCACATCACCGTGACATTCCACTGTAATCTGATCATTTACCATGGTACTTTTTCGAAAGGGTCATGTGATGTTAACGTTCCTACAACACAATGTAACACAATGCTCTGCCTCTTCCTAAACATCCTCGTTTACTCAAGTACCATCAGTCCAATAATCCTCTGAACTATGGCATTTAATTAGACTATTTGATTAAATTAATTTAAAGGATTCCCGTCTCTGTGGAAGAGGAGGATTAGGATTTATGACACCTACAACTCGTTAGCTCCCAATCATTAGAATAGTGGCGACTGCTCTGCTAACTTGCACAAGGATACTATTCAATATATGTCCTGCTAACGTAAAGCACGCCCTCTACTACCGCCATTACTACAGAGAGGTTGTAACCAAAACCATGCCATAGGTATAGCAAACTAGGCAAATGCCTAGGGGCACAAGCAGCTTCTGCTGATTAAAATGATATGCGGCATGCCTGTATTCTGTGTGTGACTGCGGCTGTATCTGCATACGAAATGCTACATTTGTGTATTCCTGGAAACCACTGTAATGTAGCATTTCGTTTGCAGATACAGCCACAGTCGCACACAGAATATAGGTATGTCGCATATCATTTTAATCAGCAGAAGCTGCGTATGCATCCTAGCCACATAGCAATGCAAATTAGATGGATTTCCGTCATAAAAGACACCCAACGTTAGCAGAGCTGCCAGCTGACTCACGCCAGGCATCTCCTGCTGCATGGCGCATTTAGGCAAGATGTATGAGGACACATCTGTATCCAAGCAGAGGCAGAGGCCACAATGTTAGCGGCTGTGTGAGTGCTGTCTGCGTGTGGGTTGGTTGTGCAGTAGTGTTCGGCAGATGTGTAAGAAAGGGGCATTATGTGCGCATTACTAATGTGCGGCATATGTGTAAGGGACATTATGTGTGTCATTATGTGTATAAGGGCATTAATAAAGGTTGGCATAATGTGTGAGGTGCATTATGTTTATAAGGACATTAATGATGTGTGTCATATGTGTAAGGGGCATTACTGTGTGGTATTATGTGTATAAATGCATTACTAGTGTATGCCATTATGTGTATAAGGTGCTCTACTGTGTGGCGTTATGTATAGAAAGGGCACTACTGTGTGGTGTAATGTGAATAAAGAGCAATATAGTGTGGTGTAATGTGAATAAGGGGCACTACTGAATTGGGGTTACTATTGTGTGGCCATGCCCCTTCCCAACAAGAACACGCCCCTTTTTGGGCTGTGCACAGAATGTGCACACTGTTCCTATTTAAAATATAGGTGGTAGGAGCATCAAAATGAGGACTGCTATGGGTGAGGGGTGATGGTGCTGGGAAAGAGGTGCAGGGTCAGAGGCGAAACTAGCAGCGGTGCTAGGGGGCAGCAGCCAAAATCTTGCCTAGGGCATCATATTGGTTAGGGCCGGCTCGTAACCATTAACTGACACAGGAATGCCCGCTAATCCGGGTTATTGTACCGTGATAAACCAATCCGGCATGGTAATTAAGTACATACAGAAAGAGAGATGGACAAGACGGTCGCAACGGATTATTGTTCTTCCTGTAATAACATATTGGGGATTTTCCATAGATGCTGATGAGAGGTTAATGGGGGTCATTCCGACCCGTTCGCACACAGCGGTTCTTTCTGAACAGAAAATATTTATGGTGAAGGCCGAGCGCAGTGTCAGGGACAGAGCGACGCAGCTGCTGTCAGGAGACAACATGCTGTCCTTCTACTGGCGAGGGACACGTGCCGACACACATACAGAAACTGCCTACGCACGTACAGTACATGACATTGTAAGCACATATTTATAAAACCTACTATTAATATAGCTAATGGCATTTATCCATATAGTTCCAGTCAGTCGCTGCCACAAAGGAGCTTACAGCTGTGTATATGAAGATGAGCTAGGAGGTGCACCTCCGCCACATAACCACCTGTATACTGTACACTTCCCCCCTTACAGCACAGTATGCTGCGCTGTACACCAGGCTCTCTGTATTATACAGTATGCTGCGCTGTACACCAGGCTCTCTGTATTATACAGTGTGCTGCGCTGTACACCAGGCTCTCTGTATTATACAGTGTGCTGCGCTGTACACCAGGCTCTCTGTATTATACAGTATGCTGCGCTGTACACCAGGCTCTCTGTATTATACAGTATGCTGCGCTGTACACCAGGCTCTCTGTATTATACAGTGTGCTGCGCTGTACACCAGGCTCTCTGTATTATACAGTGTGCTGCGCTGTACACCAGGCTCTCTGTATTATACAGTGTGCTGCGCTGTACACCAGGCTCTCTGTATTATACAGTGTGCTGCGCTGTACACCAGGCTCTCTGTATTATACAGTATGCTGTGCTGTACACCAGGCTCTCTGTATTATACAGTGTGCTGCGCTGTACACCAGGCTCTCTGTATTATACGGTGTGCTGCGCTGTACACCAGGCTCTCTGTATTATACAGTGTGCTGCGCTGTACACCAGGCTCTCTGTATTATACAGTGTGCTGCGCTGTACACCAGGCTCTCTGTATTATACAGTGTGCTGCGCTGTACACCAGGCTCTCTGTATTATACAGTATGCTGTGCTGTACACCAGGCTCTATGTATTATACAGTATGCTGCGCTGTACACCAGGCTCTCTGTATTTTACAGTGTGCTGCGCTGTACACCAGGATCTCTGTATTATACAGTATGCTGCGCTGTACACCAGGATCTCTGTATTATACAGTATGCTGCGCTGTACACCAGGCTCTCTGTATTATACAGTATGCTGCGCTGTACACCAGGCTCTCTGTATTATACAGTGTGCTGCGCTGTACACCGGTCTCTCTGTATTATACAGTATGCTGCGCTGTACACCAGGCTCTCTGTATTATACAGTGTGCTGTGCTGTACACCAGGCTCTCTGTATTATACAGTATGCTGCGCTGTACACCAGGCTCTCTGTATTATACGGTGTGCTGCGCTGTACACCAGGCTCTCTGTATTATACAGTGTGCTGCGCTGTACACGTGGCTCTCTGTATTATACAGTGTGCTGCGCTGTACACCAGGCTCTCTGTATTATACAGTGTGCTGCGCTGTACACCAGGCTCTCTGTATTATACAGTGTGCTGCGCTGTACACCAGGCTCTCTGTATTATACAGTATGCTGCACTGTACACCAGGCTCTCTGTATTATACAGTGTGCTGCGCTGTACACCAGGCTCTCTGTATTATACAGTATGCTGCGCTGTACACCGGTCTCTCTGTATTATACAGTATGCTGCGCTGTACACCAGGCTCTCTGTATTATACAGTGTGCTGCGCTGTACACCAGGCTCTCTGTATTATACAGTGTGCTGCGCTGTACACCAGGCTCTCTGTATTATACAGTATGCTGCGCTGTACACCAGGCTCTCTGTATTATACAGTGTGCTGCGCTGTACACCAGGCTCTCTGTATTATACAGTGTGCTGCGCTGTACACCAGGCTCTCTGTATTATACAGTGTGCTGCGCTGTACACCAGGCTCTCTGTATTATACAGTATGCTGCGCTGTACACCAGGCTCTCTGTATTATACAGTGTGCTGCGCTGTACACCAGGCTCTCTGTATTATACAGTATGCTGCGCTGTACACCAGGCTCTCTGTATTATACAGTGTGCTGCGCTGTACATCAGGCTCTCTGTATTATACAGTGTGCTGCGCTGTACACCAGGCTCTCTGTATTATACAGTATGCTGCGCTGTACACCAGGCTCTCTGTATTATACAGTGTGCTGCGCTGTACACCAGGCTCTCTGTATTATACAGTATGCTGCGCTGTACACCAGGCTCTCTGTATTATACAGTGTGCTGCGCTGTACACCAGGCTCTCTGTATTATACAGTATGCTGCGCTGTACACCAGGCTCTCTGTATTATACAGTGTGCAGCGCTGTACACAAGGCTCTCTGTATTATACAGTGTGCTGCGCTGTACACCAGGCTCTCTGTATTATACAGTATGCTGCGCTGTACACCAGGCTCTCTGTATTATACAGTATGCTGCGCTGTACACCAGGCTCTCTGTATTATACAGTATGCTGCGCTGTACACCAGGCTCTCTGTATTATACAGTATGCTGCGCTGTACACCAGGCTCTCTGTATTATACAGTATGCTGCGCTGTACACCAGGCTCTCTGTATTATACAGCCATTACCTTACAGTATATAAATCCACCTAGACCCACTCACCTACACACACAGTGCCACCACCTCCCAATCACTGCAACTTTTCCATATACACAGTATCACTGCCACTTACCTAAAGTATGTATCAGTTTACACACATAGGGGTATATTCAGATCTGATCGTAGAATATAGCACATCTACGATCAGTCACACAGACATGCGGGGGGGTGCCAAGTACAGGGCTAGTCCGCCCCGCATGTCAGACCCTACCCCCCCCCCCCCCCCTCCCGCAGAAGTACAAAAGCATGGCACAACGGCGATGCTTTTGTACTTGAAGAGTAACTCCCAGCCAGCGCAGCTCCTGCGTGCCGGCAGGGAGCTACTCATCGCTGTCCGGGTCGTAGCGGCTGCGTGTGACATCACGCAAATGCCGCGGCCCGCCCCCCACATGATCCGGGCACGCCTCCGTTCCTCGGACCGCGCCCCTAAAACGGCGGCCAAACGCTGCTGGCCCACCCCCTCTCGCCCAGCGACCGCCTCTGCCTGTCAATCAATTAGGGTCATGGTACCACTGCCTGTATATTACTGCCACTTACCCACAGCATGTAACCACTAACACACACACAGTACCACTACCAACAGTATGAATCCACTAACACACAGTACCACTGCCTGCCTATCACTGCCACTACCAACAGTATGAATCCACTAACACACAGTACCACTGCCTGCCTATCACTGCCACTACCAACAGTATGTATCCACTTACACACAGTACCACTGCCTGCCTATCACTGCCACTACCAACAGTATGTATCCACTTACACACAGTACCACTGCCTGCCTATCACTGCCACTACTAACAGTATGTATCCACTAATACACAGTACCACTGCCTGCCTATCACTGCCACTACCAACAGTATGTATCCACTAATACACAGTACCACTGCCTGCCTATCACTGCCACTACCAACAGCATGTATCCACTAACACCCAGTACCACTGCCTGCCTATCACTGCCACTACCAACAGTATGTATCCACTAACACACAGTACCACTGCCTGCCTATCACTGCCACTACCAACAGTATGTATCCACTTACACACACAGTACCACTGCCTGCCTATCACTGCCACTACCAACAGTATGAATCCACTAACACACAGTACCACTGCCTGCCTATCACTGCCACTACCAACAGGATGTATCCACTTACACACAGTACCACTGCCTGCCTATCACTGCCACTACCAACAGTATGAATCCACTAACACACAGCACCACTGCCTGCCTATCACTGCCACTACCAACAGTATGTATCCACTAACACACAGTACCACTGCCTGCCTATCACTGCCACTACCAACAGTATGTATCCACTTACACACACAGTACCACTGCCTGCCTATCACTGCCACTACCAACAGTATGTATCCACTTACACACAGTACCACTGCCTGCCTATCACTGCCACTACCAACAGCATGTATCCACTAACACCCAGTACCACTGCCTGCCTATCACTGCCACTACCAACAGTATGTATCCACTTACACACACAGTACCACTGCCTGCCTATCACTGCCACTACCAACAGTATGTATCCACTTACACACACAGTACCACTGCCTGCCTATCACTGCCACTACCAACAGTATGTATCCACTTACACACAGTACCACTGCCTGCCTATCACTGCCACTACCAACAGCATGTATCCACTAACACACAGTACCACTGCCTGCCTATCACTGCCACTACCAACAGGATGTATCCACTAACACACAGTACCACTGCCTGCCTATCACTGCCACTACCAACAGTATGTATCCACTTACACACACAGTACCACTGCCTGCCTATCACTGCCACTACCAACAGTATGTATCCACTTACACACAGTACCACTGCCTGCCTATCACTGCCACTACCAACAGTATGTATCCACTAACACACAGTACCACTGCCTGCCTATCACTGCCACTACCAACAGTATGTATCCACTTACACACACAGTACCACTGCCTGCCTATCACTGCCACCACCAACAGTATGTATCCACTAACACACAGTACCACTGCCTGCCTATCACTGCCACTACCAACAGTATGTATCCACTAACACACAGTACCACTGCCTGCCTATCACTGCCACCACCAACAGTATGTATCCACTTACACACACAGTACCACTGCCTGCCTATCACTGCCACCACCAACAGTATGTATCCACTTACACACACAGTACCACTGCCTGCCTATCACTGCCACTACCAACAGTATGTATCCACTTACACACACAGTACCACTGCCTGCCTATCACTGCCACCACCAACAGTATGTATCCACTTACACACACAGTAACACTGCCTGCCTATCACTGCCACTACCAACAGTATGTATCCACTTACACACAGTACCACTGCCTGCCTATCACTGCCACTACCAACAATATGTATCCACTAATACACAGTACCACTGCCTGCCTATCACTGCCACTACCAACAGTATGTATCCACTTACACAGTACCACTGCCTGCCTGCCTATCACTGCCACTGTCAACAGTATGTATCCACTTACACACAGTACCACTGCCTGCCTATCACTGCCACCACCAACAGTATGTATCCACTAATACACAGTACCACTGCCTGCCTATCACTGCCACTACCAACAGTATGTATCCACTTACATACAGTACCACTGCCTGCCTATCACTGCCACTACCAACAGTATGTATCCACTAATACCCAGTACCACTGCCTGCCTATCACTGCCACTACCAACAGTATGAATCCACTAACACACAGTACCACTGCCTGCCTATCACTGCCACCACCATTTACAACACAACTTATATATCATGAAGAGATAGACCTGCTGACATCATGATAATATGAGAGACATCTCTTCCTACAGGAAGCATTCAAGTTGCCCTGCCACAGCGACTATTCCCAGCTACACTGCGTCTCACCCTGCCACAGCGACTATTCCCAGTCACACTGCGTCTCACCCTGCCACAGCGACTATTCCCAGACACCCTGCGTCTCTCCCTGCCACAGCGACTATTCCCAGACACACTGCGTCTCACCCTGCCACAGCGACTATTCCCAGACACACTGCGTCTCACCCTGCCACAGTGACTATTCCCAGACACACTGCGTCTCTCCCTGCCACAGCGACTATTCCCAGACACACTGCGTCTCACCCTGCCACAGCGACTATTCCCAGACACACTGCGTCTCACCCTGCCACAGCGACTATTCCCAGACACACTGCGTCTCCCCCTGCCACAGCGACTATTCCCAGACACACTGCGTCTCACCCTGTCACAGCGACTATTCCCAGACACACTGCGTCTCCCCCTGCCACAGCGACTATTCCCAGACACACTGCGTCTCACCCTGTCACAGCGACTATTCCCAGACACACTGCGTCTCTCCCTGCCACAGCGACTATTTCCAGACACACTGCGTCTCTCCCTGCCACAGCGACTATTCCCAGACACACTGCGTCTCACCCTGCCACAGCGACTATTCCCAGACACACTGCGTCTCACCCTGCCACAGCGACTATTCCCAGACACACTGCGTCTCACCCTGCCACAGCGACTATTCCCAGACACACTGCGTCTCTCCCTGCCACAGCGACTATTCCCAGCTACACTGCGTCTCCCCCTGCCACAGCGACTATTCCCAGCTACACTGCGTCTCCCCCTGCCACAGCGACTATTCCCAGACACACTGCGTCTCACCCTGCCACAGCGACTATTCCCAGACACTGCGTCTCACCCTGCCACAGCGACTATTCCCAGACACACTGCGTCTCGCCCTGCCACAGAGACTATTCCCAGACACACTGCGTCTCGCCCTGCCACAGCGACTATTCCCAGACACACTGCGTCTCACCCTGCCACAGCGACTATTCCCAGACACACTGCGTCTCTCCCTGCCACAGCGACTATTCCCAGACACACTGCGTCTCGCTCTGCCACAGCGACTATTCCCAGACACACTGCGTCTCGCTCTGCCACAGTGACTATTCCCAGACACACTGCGTCTCACCCTGCCACAGCGACTATTCCCAGACACACTGCGTCTCTCCCTGCCACAGCAACTATTCCCAGACACTGCGTCTCACCCTGCCACAGCGACCATTCCCAGACACACTGCGTCTCGCCCTGCCACAGTGACTATTCCCAGACACACTGCGTCTCGCCCTGCCACAGCGACCATTCCCAGACACACTGCGTCTCGCCCTGCCACAGAGACTATTCCCAGACACACTGCGTCTCGCCCTGCCACAGCGACTATTCCCAGACACACTGCGTCTCGCCCTGCCACAGCGACTATTCCCAGACACACTGCGTCTCACCCTGCCACAGCGACTATTCCCAGACACACTGCGTCTCTCCCTGCCACAGCGACTATTCCCAGACACTGCGTCTCACCCTGCCACAGCGACTATTCCCAGACACACTGCGTCTCACCCTGCCACAGCGACTATTCCCAGACACACTGCGTCTCGCCCTGCCACAGCGACTATTCCCAGACACACTGTGTCTCGCCCTGCCACAGTGACTATTCCCAGACACACTGCGTCTCGCCCTGCCACAGCGACTATTCCCAGACACCCTGCATCTCGCCCTGCCGCAGCGACTATTCCCAGACACACTGCGTCTCCCCCTGCCACAGCGACTATTCCCAGCTACACTGCGTCTCACCCTGCCACAGCGACTATTCCCAGCTACACTGCGTCTCACCCTGCCACAGCGACTATTCCCAGCTACACTGCGTCTCTCCCTGCCACAGCGACTATTCCCAGACACACTGCGTCTCACCCTGCCACAGCGACTATTCCCAGACACCCTGCGTCTCTCCCTGCCACAGCGACTATTCCCAGACACACTGCGTCTCACCCTGCCACAGCGACTATTCCCAGACACACTGCGTCTCACCCTGCCACAGCGACTATTCCCAGACACACTGCGTCTCACCCTGCCACAGCGACTATTCCCAGCTACACTGCGTCTCCCCCTGCCACAGCGACTATTCCAAGACACACTGCGTCTCGCCCTGCCACAGCGACTATTCCCAGACACACTGCGTCTCGCCCTGCCACAGCGACTATTCCAAGACACACTGCGTCTCTCCCTGCCACAGCGACTATTCCAAGACACACTGCGTCTCTCCCTGCCACAGCGACTATTCCCAGCTACACTGCGTCTCCCCCTGCCACAGCGACTATTCCCAGACACACTGCGTCTCGCCCTGCCACAGCGACTATTACCAGACACACTGCGTCTCGCCCTGCCACAGAGACTATTCCCAGACACACTGCGTCTCGCCCTGCCACAGCGACTATTCCCAGACACACTGCGTCTCACCCTGCCACAGTGACTATTCCCAGACACACTGCGTCTCACCCTGCCACAGCGACTATTCCCAGACACACTGCGTCTCTCCCTGCCACAGCGACTATTCCCAGACACTGCGCCTCACCCTGCCACAGCGACTATTCCCAGACACACTGCGTCTCACCCTGCCACAGCGACTATTCCCAGACACACTGCGTCTCGCCCTGCCACAGCGACTATTCCAAGACACACTGCGTCTCTCCCTGCCACAGCGACTATTCCCAGACACACTGCGTCTCGCCCTGCCACAGCGACTATTCCCAGACACACTGCGTCTCACCCTGCCACAGTGACTTCCCAGACACACTGCGTCTCACCCTGCCACAGCGACTATTCCCAGACGCACTGCGTCTCACCCTGCCACAGCGACTATTCCCAGACACACTGCGTCTCGCCCTGCCACAGTGACTATTCCCAGACACACTGCGTCTCACCCTGCCACAGCGACTATTCCCAGACGCACTGCGTCTCACCCTGCCACAGCGACTATTCCCAGACACACTGCGTCTCTCCCTGCCACAGCGACTATTCCCAGCTACACTGCGTCTTACCCTGTCACAGCGACTATTCCCAGACGCACTGCGTCTCGCCCTGCCACAGCGACTATTCCCAGACGCACTGCGTCTCGCCCTGCCACAGTGACTATTCCCAGACACACTGCGTCTCGCCCTGCCACAGTGACTATTCCCAGACACACTGCGTCTCGCCCTGCCACAGCGACTATTCCCAGATACACTGCGTCTCGCCCTGCCACAGCGACTATTCCCAGACACACTGCGTCTCTCCCTGCCACAGCGACTATTCCCAGACACACTGCGTCTCTCCCTGCCACAGCGACTATTCCCAGACACACTGCGTCTCACCCTGCCACAGCGACTATTCCCAGACACACTGCGTCTTACCCTGTCACAGCGACTATTCCCAGACACACTGCGTCTCGCCCTGCCACAGCGACTATTCCCAGACACACTGCGTCTCGCCCTGCCACAGCGACTATTCCCAGACACACTGCGTCTCACCCTGCCACAGTGACTATTCCCAGACACACTGCGTCTCACCCTGCCACAGTGACTATTCCCAGACACACTACGTCTCTCCCTGCCACAGCGACTATTCCCAGACACACTGCGTCTCACCCTGCCACAGTGACTATTCCCAGACACACTGCGTCTCACCCTGCCACAGCGACTATTCCCAGACACACTGCGTCTCGCCCTGCCACAGCGACTATTCCCAGACACACTACGTCTCTCCCTGCCACAGCGACTATTCCCAGACACACTGCGTCTCACCCTGCCACAGCGACTATTCCCAGACACACTACGTCTCTCCCTGCCACAGCGACTATTCCCAGACACACTGCGTCTCACCCTGCCACAGCGACTATTCCCAGACACACTGCGTCTCACCCTGCCACAGTGACTATTCCCAGACACACTGCGTCTCACCCTACCACAGTGACTATTCCCAGACACTGCGTCTCACCCTGCCACAGCAACTATTCCCAGACACTGCGTTTCACCCTGCCACAGCGACTATTCCCAGACACACTGCGTCTCACCCTGCCACAGAGACTATTCCCAGACACACTGCGTCTCACCCTGCCACAGCGACTATTCCCAGACACACTGCGCCTCGCCCTGCTACAGTGACTATTCCCAGACACACTGCGTCTCGCCCTGCCACAGCGACTATTCCCAGACACACTGCGTCTCACCCTGCCACAGCGACTATTCCCAGACACTGCGTCTCACCCTGCCACAGCGACTATTCCCAGACACACTGCGTCTCAGCCTGCCACAGCGACTATTCCCAGACACACTGCGTCTCACCCTGCCACAGCGACTATTCCCAGACACACTGCGTCTCACCCTGCCACAGCGACTATTCCCAGACACACTGCGTCTCAGCCTGTCACAGCGACTATTCCCAGACACACTGCGTCTCACCCTGTCACAGCGACTATTCCCAGACACACTGCGTCTCGCCCTGCCACAGCGACTATTCCCAGACACTGCGTCTCTCCCTGTCACAGTGACTATTCCCAGACACACTGCGTCTCGCTCTGCCACAGCGACTATTCCCAGACACACTGCGTCTCACCCTGCCACAGTGACTATTCCCAGACACACTGCGTCTCAACCTGCCACAGCGACTATTCCCAGACACACTACGTCTCTTCCTGCCACAGCGACTATTCCCAGACACACTGCGTCTCTCCCTGCCACAGTGACTATTCCCAGACACACTACGTCTCTCCCTGCCACAGCGACTATTCCCAGACACACTGCGTCTCGCCCTGCCACAGCGACTATTCCCAGACACACTGCGTCTCGCCCTGCCACAGCGACTATTCCCAGACACACTGCGTCTCACCCTGCCACAGTGACTATTCCCAGACACACTGCGTCTCACCCTGCCACAGCGACTATTCCCAGACGCACTGCGTCTCGCCCTGCCACAGCGACTATTCCCAGACACACTGCGTCTCGCCCTGCCACAGCGACTATTCCCAGACACACTGCGTCTCACCCTGCCACAGCGACTATTCCCAGACACACTGCGTCTCGCCCTGTTACATCGACTATTCCCAGACACTGCGTCTCACCCTGCCACAGCGACTATTCCCAGACACACTGCGTCTCTCCCTGCCACAGCGACTATTCCCAGACACACTGCGTCTCATCCTGCCACAGCGACTATTCCCAGACACTGCGTCTCACCCTGCCACAGCGACTATACCCAGACACACTGCGTCTCAGCCTGTCACAGCGACTATTCCCAGACACACTGCGTCTCTCCCTGCACCAGTGACTATTCCCAGACACACTGCGTCTCGCTCTGCCACAGCGAGTATTCCCAGACACACTGCGTCTCTCCCTGCCACAGCGACTATTCCCAGACACACTGCGTCTCTCCCTGCCACAGCGACTATTCCCAGACACACTGCGTCTCGCCCTGCCACAGCGACTATTCCCAGACACTGCGTCTCGCCCTGCCACAGCGACTATTCCCAGACACACTGCGTCTCGCCCTGCCACAGCAACTATTCCCAGACACTGCGTCTCACCCTGCCACAGCGACTATTCCCAGACACACTGCGTCTCGCCCTGTCACAGAGACTATTCCCAGACACACTGCGTCTCACCCTGTCACAGCGACTATTCCCATACACACTGCGTCTCGCCCTGCCACAGCGACTATTCCCAGACACACTGCGTCTCGCTCTGCCACAGCGACTATTCCCAGACACACTGCGTCTCACCCTGCCACAGTGACTATTCCCAGACACACTGCGTCTCACCCTGCCACAGTGACTATTCCCAGACACTGCGTCTCACCCTGCCACAGCAACTATTCCCAGACACTGCGTTTCACCCTGCCACAGCGACTATTCCCAGACACACTGTGTCTCACCCTGCCACAGCGACTATTCCCAGACACACTGCGTCTCACCCTGCCACAGAGACTATTCCCAGACACACTGCGTCTCACCCTGCCACAGCGACTATTCCCAGACACACTGCGCCTCGCCCTGCTACAGTGACTATTCCCAGACACACTGCGTCTCGCCCTGCCACAGCGACTATTCCCAGACACACTGCGTCTCTCCCTGCCACAGCGACTATTCCCAGACACCCTGCGTCTCACCCTGCCACAGCGACTATTCCCAGACACTGCGTCTCACCCTGCCACAGCGACTATTCCCAGACACACTGCGTCTCAGCCTGCCACAGCGACTATTCCCAGACACACTGCGTCTCAGCCTGCCACAGCGACTATTCCCAGACACACTGCGTCTCACCCTGCCACAGCGACTATTCCCATACACACTGCGTCTCACCCTGCCACAGCGACTATTCCCAGACACACTGCGTCTCGCTCTGCCACAGCGACTATTCCCAGACACACTGCGTCTCACCCTGCCACAGTGACTATTCCCAGACACACTGCGTCTCACCCTACCACAGTGACTATTCCCAGACACTGCGTCTCACCCTGCCACAGCAACTATTCCCAGACACTGCGTTTCACCCTGCCACAGCGACTATTCCCAGACACACTGCGTCTCACCCTGCCACAGAGACTATTCCCAGACACACTGCGTCTCACCCTGCCACAGCGACTATTCCCAGACACACTGCGCCTCGCCCTGCTACAGTGACTATTCCCAGACACACTGCGTCTCGCCCTGCCACAGCGACTATTCCCAGACACACTGCGTCTCACCCTGCCACAGCGACTATTCCCAGACACTGCGTCTCACCCTGCCACAGCGACTATTCCCAGACACACTGCGTCTCAGCCTGCCACAGCGACTATTCCCAGACACACTGCGTCTCACCCTGCCACAGCGACTATTCCCAGACACACTGCGTCTCACCCTGCCACAGCGACTATTCCCAGACACACTGCGTCTCAGCCTGTCACAGCGACTATTCCCAGACACACTGCGTCTCACCCTGTCACAGCGACTATTCCCAGACACACTGCGTCTCGCCCTGCCACAGCGACTATTCCCAGACACTGCGTCTCTCCCTGTCACAGTGACTATTCCCAGACACACTGCGTCTCGCTCTGCCACAGCGACTATTCCCAGACACACTGCGTCTCACCCTGCCACAGTGACTATTCCCAGACACACTGCGTCTCACCCTACCACAGTGACTATTCCCAGACACTGCGTCTCACCCTGCCACAGCGACTATTCCCAGACACTGCGTTTCACCCTGCCACAGCGACTATTCCCAGACACACTGCGTCTCACCCTGCCACAGAGACTATTCCCAGACACACTGCGTCTCACCCTGCCACAGCGACTATTCCCAGACACACTGCGCCTCGCCCTGCTACAGTGACTATTCCCAGACACACTGCGTCTCGCCCTGCCACAGCGACTATTCTCAGACACACTGCGTCTCACCCTGCCACAGCGACTATTCCCAGACACTGCGTCTCACCCTGCCACAGCGACTATTCCCAGACACACTGCGTCTCAGCCTGCCACAGCGACTATTCCCAGACACACTGCGTCTCACCCTGCCACAGCGACTATTCCCAGACACACTGCGTCTCACCCTGCCACAGCGACTATTCCCAGACACACTGCGTCTCAGCCTGTCACAGCAACTATTCCCAGACACACTGCGTCTCACCCTGTCACAGCGACTATTCCCAGACACACTGCGTCTCGCCCTGCCACAGCGACTATTCCCAGACACTGCGTCTCTCCCTGTCACAGTGACTATTCCCAGACACACTGCGTCTCGCCCTGCCACAGCGACTATTCCCAGACACACTGCGTCTCACCCTGCCACAGCGACTATTCCCAGACACACTGCGTCTCACCCTGCCACAGCGACTATTCCCAGACACACTGCGTCTCAGCCTGTCACAGCAACTATTCCCAGACACACTGCGTCTCACCCTGTCACAGCGACTATTCCCAGACACACTGCGTCTCGCCCTGCCACAGCGACTATTCCCAGACACTGCGTCTCTCCCTGTCACAGTGACTATTCCCAGACACACTGCGTCTCGCCCTGCCACAGCGACTATTCCCAGACACACTGCGTCTCGCCCTGCCACAGCGACTATTCCCAGACACACTGCGTCTCACCCTGCCACAGCGACTATTCCCAGACACACTGCGTCTCACCCTGCCACAGCGACTATTCCCAGACACACTGCGTCTCGCCCTGCCACAGTGACTATTCCCAGACACGCTGCGTCTCACCCTGCCACAGCGACTATTCCCAGACACGCTGCGTCTCACCCTGTCACAGCGACTATTCCCAGACGCACTGCGTCTCGCCCTGCCACAGCGACTATTCCCAGACACACTGCGTCTCGCCCTGTCACAGCGACTATTCCCAGACACACTGCGTCTCACCCTGCCACAGCGACTATTCCCAGACACACTGCGTCTCACCCTGCCACAGCGACTATTCCCAGACACTGCGTCTCACCCTGCCACAGTGACTATTCCCAGACACACTGCGTCTCTCCCTGTCACAGCGACTATTCCCAGACACCCTGCGTCTCGCCCTGCCACAGCGACTATTCCCAGACACACTGCGTCTCTCCCTGCCACAGCGACTATTCCCAGACACACTGCGTCTCACCCTGCCACAGCGACTATTCCCAGACACACTGCGTCTCACCCTGCCACAGCGACTATTCCCAGACACACTGCGTCTCACCCTGCCACAGCGACTATTCCCAGACACACTGCGTCTCTCCCTGCCACAGCGACCATTCCCAGACACACTGCGTCTCACCCTGCCACAGCGACTATTCCCAGACACACTGCGTCTCGCCCTGCCACAGTGACTATTCCCAGACACACTGCGTCTCACCCTGCCACAGCGACTATTCCCAGACACTGCGTCTCACCCTGCCACAGCGAATATTCCCAGACACACTGCGTCTCACTCTGCCACAGTGACTATTCCCAGACACACTGCGTCTCACCCTGCCACAGCGACTATTCCCAGACACACTGCGCCTCACCCTGCCACAGCGACTATTCCCAGACACTGCGTCTCACCCTGCCACAGCGACTATTCCCAGACACACTGCGTCTCGCCCTGCCACAGCGACTATTCCCAGACACACTGCGTCTCGCCCTGCCACAGCGACTATTCCCAGACACACTGCGTCTCACCCTGCCACAGCGACTATTCCCAGACACACTGCGTCTCTCCCTGCCACAGCGACTATTCCTAGACACACTGCGTCTCTCCCTGCCACAGCGACTATTCCCCGACACACTGCGTCTCGCCCTGCCACAGCGACTATTCCCAGACACACTGCGTCTCACCCTGCCACAGCGACTATTCCCAGATACACTGCGTCTCACCCTGCCACAGCGACTATTCCCAGACACACTGCGTCTCACCCTGCCACAGCGACTATTCCTGCGTCTCGCCCTGCCACAGCGACTATTCCCAGACACCCTGCGTCTCGCCCTGCCACAGCGACTATTCCCAGACACTGCGTCTCACCCTGTCACAGCGACTATTCCTGCGTCTCGCCCTGCCACAGCGACTATTCCCAGACACCCTGCGTCTCACCCTGCCACAGCGACTATTCCTGCGTCTCGCCCTGCCACAGCGACTATTCCCAGACACCCTGCGTCTCGCCCTGCCACAGCGACTATTCCCAGCTACACTGCGTCTTACCCTGTCACAGCGACTATTCCCAGACGCACTGCGTCTCGCCCTGCCACAGTGACTATTCCCAGACACACTGCGTCTCGCCCTGCCACAGTGACTATTCCCAGACACACTGCGTCTCGCCCTGCCACAGCGACTATTCCCAGACACACTGCGTCTCGCCCTGCCACAGCGACTATTCCCAGACACACTGCGTCTCTCCCTGCCACAGCGACTATTCCCAGACACACTGCGTCTCTCCCTGCCACAGCGACTATTCCCAGACACACTGCGTCTCACCCTGCCACAGCGACTATTTCCAGACACACTGCGTCTTACCCTGTCACAGCGACTATTCCCAGACACACTGCGTCTCGCCCTGCCACAGCGACTATTCCCAGACACACTACGTCTCTCCCTGCCACAGCGACTATTCCCAGACACACTGCGTCTCACCCTGCCACAGTGACTATTCCCAGACACACTGCGTCTCACCCTGCCACAGCGACTATTCCCAGACGCACTGCGTCTCACCCTGCCACAGCGACTATTCCCAGACACACTGCGTCTCACCCTGCCACAGCGACTATTCCCAGACACACTGCGTCTCGCCCTGTTACATCGACTATTCCCAGACACTGTGTCTCACCCTGCCACAGCGACTATTCCCAGACACACTGCGTCTCACCCTGCCACAGCGACTATTCCCAGACACTGTGTCTCACCCTGCCACAGCGACTATACCCAGACACACTGCGTCTCACCCTGTCACAGCGACTATTCCCAGACACACTGCGTCTCAGCCTGTCACAGCGACTATTCCCAGACACACTGCGTCTCAGCCTGTCACAGCGACTATTCCCAGACACACTGCGTCTCTCCCTGCACCAGTGACTATTCCCAGACACACTGCGTCTCGCTCTGCCACAGCGACTATTCCCAGACACACTGCGTCTCGCTCTGCCACAGCGACTATTCCCAGACACTGCGTCTCTCCCTGCCACAGCGACTATTCCCAGACACACTGCGTCTCGCCCTGCCACAGCGACTATTCCCAGACACTGCGTCTCGCCCTGCCACAGCGACTATTCCCAGACACACTGCGTCTCGCCCTGCCACAGCAACTATTCCCAGACACTGCGTCTCACCCTGCCACAGCGACTATTCCCAGACACACTGCGTCTCGCCCTGTCACAGAGACTATTCCCAGACACACTGCGTCTCACCCTGTCACAGCGACTATTCCCATACACACTGCGTCTCGCCCTGCCACAGCGACTATTCCCAGACACACTGCGTCTCGCTCTGCCACAGCGACTATTCCCAGACACACTGCGTCTCACCCTGCCACAGTGACTATTCCCAGACACACTGCGTCTCACCCTGCCACAGTGACTATTCCCAGACACTGCGTCTCACCCTGCCACAGCGACTATTCCCAGACACTGCGTCTCACCCTGCCACAGCGACTATTCCCAGACACACTGTGTCTCACCCTGCCACAGCGACTATTCCCAGACACACTGCGTCTCACCCTGCCACAGAGACTATTCCCAGACACACTGCGTCTCACCCTGCCACAGTGACTATTCCCAGACACTGCGTCTCACCCTGCCACAGCGACTATTCCCAGACACTGCGTCTCACCCTGCCACAGCGACTATTCCCAGACACACTGTGTCTCACCCTGCCACAGCGACTATTCCCAGACACACTGCGTCTCACCCTGCCACAGAGACTATTCCCAGACACACTGCGTCTCACCCTGCCACAGTGACTATTCCCAGACACTGCGTCTCACCCTGCCACAGCGACTATTCCCAGACACTGCGTCTCACCCTGCCACAGCGACTATTCCCATACACACTGCGTCTCACCCTGCCACAGCGACTATTCCCAGACACTGCGTTTCACCCTGCCACAGCGACTATTCCCAGACACACTGTGTCTCACCCTGCCACAGCGACTATTCCAAGACACACTGCGTCTCACCCTGCCACAGCGACTATTCCCAGACACACTGCGTCTCTCCCTGCCACAGCGACTATTCCCAGACACACTGCGTCTCTCCCTGCCACAGCGACTATTCCTAGACACACTGCGTCTCTCCCTGCCACAGCGACTATTCCCAGACACACTGCATCTCACCCTGCCACAGTGACTATTCCCAGACACGCTGCGTCTCACCCTGCCACAGCGACTATTCCCAGACGCACTGCGTCTCTCCCTGCCACAGCGACTATTCCCAGACACACTGCGTCTCTCCCTGTCACAGCGACTATTCCCAGACACCCTGCGTCTCGCCCTGCCACAGCGACTATTCCCAGACACACTGCGTCTCTCCCTGCCACAGCGACTATTCCCAGACACACTGCGTCTCACCCTGCCACAGCGACTATTCCCAGACACACTGCGTCTCACCCTGCCACAGCGACTATTCCCAGACACACTGCGTCTCTCCCTGCCACAGCGACTATTCCCAGACACACTGCGTCTCACCCTGCCACAGCGACTATTCCCAGACACACTGCGTCTCTCCCTGCCACAGCGACTATTCCCAGACACACTGCGTCTCACCCTGCCACAGCGACTATTCCCAGACACACTGCGTCTCACCCTGCCACAGCGACTATTCCCAGACACACTGCGTCTCTCCCTGCCACAGCGACTATTCCTAGACACACTGCGTCTCTCCCTGCCACAGCGACTATTCCCAGACACACTGCATCTCACCCTGCCACAGTGACTATTCCCAGACACGCTGCGTCTCACCCTGCCACAGCGACTATTCCCAGACACACTGCGTCTCACCCTGCCACAGCGACTATTCCCAGACGCACTGCGTCTCTCCCTGCCACAGCGACTATTCCCAGACACACTGCGTCTCACCCTGCCACAGCGACTATTCCCAGACACACTGCGTCTCACCCTGCCACAGCGACTATTCCCAGACACACTGCGTCTCTCCCTGCCACAGCGACTATTCCTAGACACACTGCGTCTCTCCCTGCCACAGCGACTATTCCCAGACACGCTGCGTCTCACCCTGCCACAGTGACTATTCCCAGACACGCTGCGTCTCACCCTGCCACAACGACTATTCCCAGACACACTGCGTCTCACCCTGCCACAGCGACTATTCCCAGACACACTGCGTCTCTCCCTGCCACAGCGACTATTCCCAGACACGCTGCGTCTCACCCTGCCACAGCGACTATTCCCAGACACACTGCGTCTCACCCTGCCACAGCGACTATTCCCAGACACACTGCGTCTCTCCCTGCCACAGCGACTATTCCTAGACACACTGCGTCTCTCCCTGCCACAGCGACTATTCCCAGACACACTGCGTCTCGCCCTGCCACAGTGACTATTCCCAGACACGCTGCGTCTCACCCTGCCACAGCGACTATTCCCAGACACGCTGCGTCTCACCCTGTCACAGCGACTATTCCCAGACACACTGCGTCTCACCCTGCCACAGCGACTATTCCCAGACACACTGCGTCTCACCCTGCCACAGCGACTATTCCCAGACACACTGCGTCTCACCCTGCCAGTGACTATTCCCAGACACACTGCGTCTCACCCTGCCACAGTGACTATTCCCAGACACGCTGCGTCTCACCCTGCCACAGCGACTATTCCCAGACACGCTGCGTCTCACCCTGTCACAGCGACTATTCCCAGACGCACTGCGTCTCGCCCTGCCACAGCGACTATTCCCAGACACACTGCGTCTCGCCCTGTCACAGCGACTATTCCCAGACACACTGCGTCTCACCCTGCCACAGCGACTATTCCCAGACACACTGCGTCTCACCCTGCCACAGCGACTATTCCCAGACACTGCGTCTCACCCTGCCACAGTGACTATTCCCAGACACACTGCGTCTCGCCCTGCCACAGCGACTATTCCCAGACACACTGCGTCTCTCCCTGCCACAGCGAGTATTCCCAGACACACTGCGTCTCACCCTGCCACAGCGACTATTCCCAGACACACTGCGTCTCACCCTGCCACAGCGACTATTCCCAGACACACTGCGTCTCACCCTGCCACAGCGACTATTCCCAGACACACTGCGTCTCGCCCTGTCACAGCGACTATTCCCAGACACACTGCATCTCACCCTGCCACAGCGACTATTCCCAGACACACTGCGTCTCACCCTGCCACAGCGACTATTCCCAGACACTGCGTCTCACCCTGCCACAGTGACTATTCCCAGACACACTGCGTCTCGCCCTGCCACAGCGACTATTCCCAGACACACTGCGTCTCTCCCTGCCACAGCGACTATTCCCAGACACACTGCGTCTCACCCTGCCACAGCGACTATTCCCAGACACACTGCGTCTCACCCTGCCACAGCGACTATTCCCAGACACACTGCGTCTCACCCTGCCACAGCGACTATTCCCAGACACACTGCGTCTCTCCCTGCCACAGCGACCATTCCCAGACACACTGCGTCTCACCCTGCCACAGCGACTATTCCCAGACACACTGCGTCTCACCCTGCCACAGCGACTATTCCCCGACACACTGCGTCTCGCCCTGCCACAGCGACTATTCCCAGACACACTGCGTCTCACCCTGCCACAGCGACTATTCCCAGACACACTGCGTCTCACCCTGCCACAGCGACTATTCCCAGACACACTGCGTCTCACCCTGCCACAGCGACTATTCCTGCGTCTCGCCCTGCCACAGCGACTATTCCCAGACACTGCGTCTCACCCTGTCACAGCGACTATTCCTGCGTCTCGCCCTGCCACAGCGACTATTCCCAGACACCCTGCGTCTCACCCTGCCACAGCGACTATTCCTGCGTCTCGCCCTGCCACAGCGACTATTCCCAGACACCCTGCGTCTCGCCCTGCCACAGCGACTATTCCCAGCTACACTGCGTCTTACCCTGTCACAGCGACTATTCCCAGACGCACTGCGTCTCGCCCTGCCACAGTGACTATTCCCAGACACACTGCGTCTCGCCCTGCCACAGTGACTATTCCCAGACACACTGCGTCTCGCCCTGCCACAGCGACTATTCCCAGACACACTGCGTCTCGCCCTGCCACAGCGACTATTCCCAGACACACTGCGTCTCTCCCTGCCACAGCGACTATTCCCAGACACACTGCGTCTCTCCCTGCCACAGCGACTATTCCCAGACACACTGCGTCTCACCCTGCCACAGCGACTATTTCCAGACACACTGCGTCTTACCCTGTCACAGCGACTATTCCCAGACACACTGCGTCTCGCCCTGCCACAGCGACTATTCCCAGACACACTACGTCTCTCCCTGCCACAGCGACTATTCCCAGACACACTGCGTCTCACCCTGCCACAGTGACTATTCCCAGACACACTGCGTCTCACCCTGCCACAGCGACTATTCCAAGACGCACTGCGTCTCACCCTGCCACAGCGACTATTCCCAGACACACTGCGTCTCACCCTGCCACAGTGACTATTCCCAGACACACTGCGTCTCACCCTGCCACAGCGACTATTCCCAGACACACTGCGTCTCGCCCTGTTACATCGACTATTCCCAGACACTGTGTCTCACCCTGCCACAGCGACTATTCCCAGACACACTGCGTCTCACCCTGCCACAGCGACTATTCCCAGACACTGTGTCTCACCCTGCCACAGCGACTATACCCAGACACACTGCGTCTCACCCTGTCACAGCGACTATTCCCAGACACACTGCGTCTCAGCCTGTCACAGCGACTATTCCCAGACACACTGCGTCTCAGCCTGTCACAGCGACTATTCCCAGACACACTGCGTCTCTCCCTGCACCAGTGACTATTCCCAGACACACTGCGTCTCGCTCTGCCACAGCGACTATTCCCAGACACACTGCGTCTCGCTCTGCCACAGCGACTATTCCCAGACACACTGCGTCTCTCCCTGCCACAGCGACTATTCCCAGACACACTGCGTCTCGCCCTGCCACAGCGACTATTCCCAGACACTGCGTCTCGCCCTGCCACAGCGACTATTCCCAGACACACTGCGTCTCGCCCTGCCACAGCAACTATTCCCAGACACTGCGTCTCACCCTGCCACAGCGACTATTCCCAGACACACTGCGTCTCGCCCTGTCACAGAGACTATTCCCAGACACACTGCGTCTCACCCTGTCACAGCGACTATTCCCATACACACTGCGTCTCGCCCTGCCACAGCGACTATTCCCAGACACACTGCGTCTCGCTCTGCCACAGCGACTATTCCCAGACACACTGCGTCTCACCCTGCCACAGTGACTATTCCCAGACACACTGCGTCTCACCCTGCCACAGTGACTATTCCCAGACACTGCGTCTCACCCTGCCACAGCGACTATTCCCAGACACTGCGTCTCACCCTGCCACAGCGACTATTCCCAGACACACTGTGTCTCACCCTGCCACAGCGACTATTCCCAGACACACTGCGTCTCACCCTGCCACAGAGACTATTCCCAGACACACTGCGTCTCACCCTGCCACAGTGACTATTCCCAGACACTGCGTCTCACCCTGCCACAGCGACTATTCCCAGACACTGCGTCTCACCCTGCCACAGCGACTATTCCCAGACACACTGTGTCTCACCCTGCCACAGCGACTATTCCCAGACACACTGCGTCTCACCCTGCCACAGAGACTATTCCCAGACACACTGCGTCTCACCCTGCCACAGTGACTATTCCCAGACACTGCGTCTCACCCTGCCACAGCGACTATTCCCAGACACTGCGTCTCACCCTGCCACAGCGACTATTCCCATACACACTGCGTCTCACCCTGCCACAGCGACTATTCCCAGACACTGCGTTTCACCCTGCCACAGCGACTATTCCCAGACACACTGTGTCTCACCCTGCCACAGCGACTATTCCCAGACACACTGCGTCTCACCCTGCCACAGCGACTATTCCCAGACACACTGCGTCTCTCCCTGCCACAGCGACTATTCCCAGACACACTGCGTCTCTCCCTGCCACAGCGACTATTCCTAGACACACTGCGTCTCTCCCTGCCACAGCGACTATTCCCAGACACACTGCATCTCACCCTGCCACAGTGACTATTCCCAGACACGCTGCGTCTCACCCTGCCACAGCGACTATTCCCAGACGCACTGCGTCTCTCCCTGCCACAGCGACTATTCCCAGACACACTGCGTCTCTCCCTGTCACAGCGACTATTCCCAGACACCCTGCGTCTCGCCCTGCCACAGCGACTATTCCCAGACACACTGCGTCTCTCCCTGCCACAGCGACTATTCCCAGACACACTGCGTCTCACCCTGCCACAGCGACTATTCCCAGACACACTGCGTCTCACCCTGCCACAGCGACTATTCCCAGACACACTGCGTCTCACCCTGCCACAGCGACTATTCCCAGACACACTGCGTCTCTCCCTGCCACAGCGACCATTCCCAGACACACTGCGTCTCACCCTGCCACAGCGACTATTCCCAGACACACTGCGTCTCACCCTGCCACAGCGACTATTCCCAGACACACTGCGTCTCACCCTGCCACAGCGACTATTCCCAGACACACTGCGTCTCACCCTGCCACAGCGACTATTCCCAGACACACTGCGTCTCTCCCTGCCACAGCGACTATTCCCAGACACTGCGTCTCTCCCTGTCACAGCGACCATTCCCAGACACACTGCGTCTCACCCTGCCACAGCGACTATTCCCAGACACACTGCGTCTCACCCTGCCACAGCGACTATTCCCAGACACACTGCGTCTCTCCCTGCCACAGCGACTATTCCCAGACACACTGCGTCTCACCCTGCCACAGCGACTATTCCCAGACACACTGCGTCTCTCCCTGCCACAGCGACTATTCCCAGACACACTGCGTCTCACCCTGCCACAGCGACTATTCCCAGACACACTGCGTCTCACCCTGCCACAGCGACTATTCCCAGACACACTGCGTCTCTCCCTGCCACAGCGACTATTCCTAGACACACTGCGTCTCTCCCTGCCACAGCGACTATTCCCAGACACACTGCATCTCACCCTGCCACAGTGACTATTCCCAGACACGCTGCGTCTCACCCTGCCACAGCGACTATTCCCAGACACACTGCGTCTCACCCTGCCACAGCGACTATTCCCAGACGCACTGCGTCTCTCCCTGCCACAGCGACTATTCCCAGACACACTGCGTCTCACCCTGCCACAGCGACTATTCCCAGACACACTGCGTCTCACCCTGCCACAGCGACTATTCCCAGACACACTGCGTCTCTCCCTGCCACAGCGACTATTCCTAGACACACTGCGTCTCTCCCTGCCACAGCGACTATTCCCAGACACGCTGCGTCTCACCCTGCCACAGTGACTATTCCCAGACACACTGCGTCTCACCCTGCCACAACGACTATTCCCAGACACACTGCGTCTCACCCTGCCACAGCGACTATTCCCAGACACACTGCGTCTCTCCCTGCCACAGCGACTATTCCCAGACACGCTGCGTCTCACCCTGCCACAGCGACTATTCCCAGACACACTGCGTCTCACCCTGCCACAGCGACTATTCCCAGACACACTGCGTCTCTCCCTGCCACAGCGACTATTCCTAGACACACTGCGTCTCTCCCTGCCACAGCGACTATTCCCAGACACACTGCGTCTCGCCCTGCCACAGTGACTATTCCCAGACACGCTGCGTCTCACCCTGCCACAGCGACTATTCCCAGACACGCTGCGTCTCACCCTGTCACAGCGACTATTCCCAGACACACTGCGTCTCACCCTGCCACAGCGACTATTCCCAGACACACTGCGTCTCACCCTGCCACAGCGACTATTCCCAGACACACTGCGTCTCACCCTGCCAGTGACTATTCCCAGACACACTGCGTCTCACCCTGCCACAGTGACTATTCCCAGACACGCTGCGTCTCACCCTGCCACAGCGACTATTCCCAGACACGCTGCGTCTCACCCTGTCACAGCGACTATTCCCAGACGCACTGCGTCTCGCCCTGCCACAGCGACTATTCCCAGACACACTGCGTCTCGCCCTGTCACAGCGACTATTCCCAGACACACTGCGTCTCACCCTGCCACAGCGACTATTCCCAGACACACTGCGTCTCACCCTGCCACAGCGACTATTCCCAGACACTGCGTCTCACCCTGCCACAGTGACTATTCCCAGACACACTGCGTCTCGCCCTGCCACAGCGACTATTCCCAGACACACTGCGTCTCTCCCTGCCACAGCGACTATTCCCAGACACACTGCGTCTCACCCTGCCACAGCGACTATTCCCAGACACACTGCGTCTCACCCTGCCACAGCGACTATTCCCAGACACACTGCGTCTCACCCTGCCACAGCGACTATTCCCAGACACACTGCGTCTCTCCCTGCCACAGCAACCATTCCCAGACACACTGCGTCTCACCCTGCCACAGCGACTATTCCCAGACACACTGCGTCTCACCCTGCCACAGCGACTATTCCCAGACACACTGCGTCTCTCCCTGCCACAGCGACTATTCCCAGACACACTGCGTCTCTCCCTGCCACAGCGACCATTCCCAGACACACTGCGTCTCACCCTGCCACAGCGACTATTCCCAGACACACTGCGTCTCACCCTGCCACAGCGACTATTCCCAGACACACTGCGTCTCTCCCTGCCACAGCGACTATTCCCAGACACTGCGTCTCTCCCTGTCACAGTGACTATTCCCAGACACACTGCGTCTCTCCCTGCCACAGCGACCATTCCCAGACACACTGCGTCTCTCCCTGTCACAGCGACTATTCCCAGACACCCTGCGTCTCGCCCTGCCACAGCGACTATTCCCAGACACACTGCGTCTCTCCCTGCCACAGCGACTATTCCCAGACACACTGCGTCTCACCCTGCCACAGCGACTATTCCCAGACACACTGCGTCTCACCCTGCCACAGCGACTATTCCCAGACACACTGCGTCTCTCCCTGCCACAGCGACTATTCCTAGACACACTGCGTCTCTCCCTGCCACAGCGACTATTCCCAGACACACTGCATCTCACCCTGCCACAGCGACTATTCCTAGACACACTGCGTCTCACCCTGCCACAGCGACTATTCCCAGACGCACTGCGTCTCTCCCTGCCACAGCGACTATTCCCAGACACTGCGTCTCAGCCTGTCACAGCGACTATTCCCAGACACACTGCGTCTCACCCTGCAACAGCGACTATTCCCAGACACACTGCGTCTCACCCTGCCAGTGACTATTCCCAGACACACTGCGTCTCTCCCTGCCACAGCGACTATTCCCAGACACACTGCGTCTCACCCTGCCACAGCGACTATTCCCAGACACTGCGTCTCACCCTGCCACAGTGACTATTCCCAGACACACTGCGTCTCGCCCTGCCACAGCGACTATTTCCAGACACACTGCGTCTCTCCCTGCCACAGCGACTATTCCCAGACACACTGCGTCTCACCCTGCCACAGCGACTATTCCCAGACACTGCGTCTCTCCCTGTCACAGTGACTATTCCCAGACACACTGCGTCTCTCCCTGCCACAGCGACCATTCCCAGACACACTGCGTCTCTCCCTGTCACAGCGACTATTCCCAGACACCATGCGTCTCGCCCTGCCACAGCGACTATTCCCAGACACACTGCGTCTCTCCCTGCCACAGTGACTATTCCCAGACACACTGCGTCTCACCCTGCCACAGCGACTATTCCCAGACACACTGCGTCTCACCCTGCCACAGCGACTATTCCCAGAAACACTGCGTCTCACCCTGCCACAGCGACTATTCCCAGACACACTGCGTCTCTCCCTGCCACAGCGACCATTCCCAGACACACTGCGTCTCACCCTGCCACAGCGACTATTCCCAGACACACTGCGTCTTACCCTGCCACAGCGACTATTCCCAGACACACTGCGTCTCACCCTGCCACAGCGACTATTCCCAGACACACTGCGTCTCACCCTGCCACAGCGACTATTCCCAGACACACTGCGTCTCACCCTGCCACAGCGACTATTCCCAGACACACTGCGTCTCTCCCTGCCACAGCGACTATTCCCAGACACTGCGTCTCTCCCTGTCACAGCGACCATTCCCAGACACACTGCGTCTCACCCTGCCACAGCGACTATTCCCAGACACACTGCGTCTCACCCTGCCACAGCGACTATTCCCAGACACACTGCGTCTCTCCCTGCCACAGCGACTATTCCCAGACACACTGCGTCTCACCCTGCCACAGCGACTATTCCCAGACACACTGCGTCTCTCCCTGCCACAGCGACTATTCCCAGACACACTGCGTCTCTCCCTGCCACAGCGACTATTCCCAGACACACTGCGTCTCACCCTGCCACAGCGACTATTCCCAGACACACTGCGTCTCACCCTGCCACAGCGACTATTCCCAGACACACTGCGTCTCTCCCTGCCACAGCGACTATTCCCAGACACACTGCGTCTCTCCCTGCCACAGCGACTATTCCCAGACACTGCGTCTCTCCCTGTCACAGCGACCATTCCCAGACACACTGCGTCTCACCCTGCCACAGCGACTATTCCCAGACACACTGCGTCTCACCCTGCCACAGCGACTATTCCCAGACACACTGCGTCTCTCCCTGCCACAGCGACTATTCCCAGACACACTGCGTCTCACCCTGCCACAGCGACTATTCCCAGACACACTGCGTCTCTCCCTGCCACAGCGACTATTCCCAGACACACTGCGTCTCTCCCTGCCACAGCGACTATTCCCAGACACACTGCGTCTCACCCTGCCACAGCGACTATTCCCAGACACACTGCGTCTCACCCTGCCACAGCGACTATTCCCAGACACACTGCGTCTCTCCCTGCCACAGCGACTATTCCTAGACACACTGCGTCTCTCCCTGCCACAGCGACTATTCCCAGACACACTGCATCTCACCCTGCCACAGCGACTATTCCCAGACACACTGCGTCTCACCCTGCCACAGCGACTATTCCCAGACACACTGCGTCTCTCCCTGCCACAGCGACTATTCCCAGACACACTGCGTCTCTCCCTGCCACAGCGACTATTCCCAGACACACTGCGTCTCACCCTGCCACAGCGACTATTCCCAGACACACTGCGTCTCTCCCTGCCACAGCGACTATTCCCAGACACACTGCGTCTCACCCTGCCACAGCGACTATTCCCAGACACACTGCGTCTCTCCCTGCCACAGCGACTATTCCCAGACACACTGCGTCTCACCCTGCCACAGCGACTATTCCCAGACACACTGCGTCTCTCCCTGCCACTGCGACTATTCCTAGACACACTGCGTCTCTCCCTGCCACAGCGACTATTCCCAGACACACTGCGTCTCACCCTGCCACAGCGACTATTCCCAGACACACTGCGTCTCTCCCTGCCACAGCGACTATTCCTAGACACACTGCGTCTCTCCCTGCCACAGCGACTATTCCCAGACACACTGCGTCTCACCCTGCCACAGCGACTATTCCCAGACACACTGCGTCTCACCCTGCCACAGCGACTATTCCCAGACACACTGCGTCTCTCCCTGCCACAGCGACTATTCCCAGACACACTGCGTCTCTCCCTGCCACAGCGACTATTCCTAGACACACTGCGTCTCTCCCTGCCACAGTGACTATTCCCAGACACGCTGCGTCTCACCCTGCCACAGCGACTATTCCCAGACACACTGCGTCTCGCCCTGCCACAGCGACTAGTCCCAGACACACTGCGTCTCACCCTGCCACAGTGACTATTCCCAGACACACTGCGTCTCACCCTGCCACAGCGACTATTCCCAGACACACTGCGTCTCGCCCTGCCACAGTGACTATTCCCAGACACGCTGCGTCTCACCCTGCCACAGCGACTATTCCCAGACACGCTGCGTCTCACCCTGTCACAGCGACTATTCCCAGACGCACTGCGTCTCGCCCTGCCACAGCGACTATTCCCAGACACACTGCGTCTCGCCCTGTCACAGCGACTATTCCCAGACACACTGCGTCTCACCCTGCCACAGCGACTATTCCCAGACACACTGCGTCTCACCCTGCCACAGCGACTATTCCCAGACACTGCGTCTCACCCTGCCACAGTGACTATTCCCAGACACACTGCGTCGCGCCCTGCCACAGCGACTATTCCCAGACACACTGCGTCTCTCCCTGCCACAGCGACTATTCCCAGACACACTGCGTCTCACCCTGCCACAGCGACTATTCCCAGACACACTGCGTCTCTCCCTGCCACAGCGACTATTCCCAGACACACTGCGTCTCACCCTGCCACAGTGACTATTCCCAGACACACTGCGTCTCACCCTGCCACAGCGACTATTCCCAGACACACTCCGTCTCGCCCTGCCACAGCGACTATTCCCAGACACACTGCGTCTCTCCCTGCCACAGCGACTATTCCCAGACACACTGCGTCTCTCCCTGCCACAGCGACTATTCCCAGACACACTGCGTCTCGCCCTGCCACTGCGACTATTCCCAGACACCCTGCGTCTCACCCTGCCACAACGACTATTCCCAGACACACTGCGTCTCACCCTGCCACAGCGACTATTCCCAGACACTGCGTCTCACCCTGCCACAGCGACTATTCCCAGACACACTGCGTCTCGCCCTGCCACAGTGACTATTCCCAGACACACTGCGTCTCGCCCTGCCACAGCGACTATTCCCAGACACACTGCGTCTCACCCTGCCACAGCGACTATTCCCAGACACTGCGTCTCACCCTGACACAGCGACTATTCCCAGACACACTGCGTCTCACCCTGCCACAGCGACTATTCCCAGACACACTGCGTCTCACCCTGCCACAGCGACTATTCCCAGACACACTGCGTCTCACCCTGCCACAGCGACTATTCCCAGACACACTGCGTCTCACCCTGCCACAGCGACTATTCCCAGACACACTGCGTCTCACCCTGCCACAGCGACTATTCCCAGACACACTGCGTCTCTCCCTGCCACAGCGACTATTCCCAGACACACTGCGTCTCACCCTGCCACAGCGACTATTCCCAGACACACTGCATCTCACCCTGCCACAGCGACTATTCCTAGACACACTGCGTCTCACCCTGCCACAGCGACTATTCCCAGACGCACTGCGTCTCTCCCTGCCACAGCGACTATTCCCAGACACTGCGTCTCAGCCTGTCACAGCGACTATTCCCAGACACACTGCGTCTCACCCTGCAACAGCGACTATTCCCAGACACACTGCGTCTCACCCTGCCAGTGACTATTCCCAGACACACTGCGTCTCTCCCTGCCACAGCGACTATTCCCAGACACACTGCGTCTCACCCTGCCACAGCGACTATTCCCAGACACTGCGTCTCACCCTGCCACAGTGACTATTCCCAGACACACTGCGTCTCGCCCTGCCACAGCGACTATTTCCAGACACACTGCGTCTCTCCCTGCCACAGCGACTATTCCCAGACACACTGCGTCTCACCCTGCCACAGCGACTATTCCCAGACACTGCGTCTCTCCCTGTCACAGTGACTATTCCCAGACACACTGCGTCTCTCCCTGCCACAGCGACCATTCCCAGACACACTGCGTCTCTCCCTGTCACAGCGACTATTCCCAGACACCATGCGTCTCGCCCTGCCACAGCGACTATTCCCAGACACACTGCGTCTCTCCCTGCCACAGCGACTATTCCCAGACACACTGCGTCTCACCCTGCCACAGCGACTATTCCCAGACACACTGCGTCTCACCCTGCCACAGCGACTATTCCCAGAAACACTGCGTCTCACCCTGCCACAGCGACTATTCCCAGACACACTGCGTCTCTCCCTGCCACAGCGACCATTCCCAGACACACTGCGTCTCACCCTGCCACAGCGACTATTCCCAGACACACTGCGTCTTACCCTGCCACAGCGACTATTCCCAGACACACTGCGTCTCACCCTGCCACAGCGACTATTCCCAGACACACTGCGTCTCACCCTGCCACAGCGACTATTCCCAGACACACTGCGTCTCACCCTGCCACAGCGACTATTCCCAGACACACTGCGTCTCTCCCTGCCACAGCGACTATTCCCAGACACTGCGTCTCTCCCTGTCACAGCGACCATTCCCAGACACACTGCGTCTCACCCTGCCACAGCGACTATTCCCAGACACACTGCGTCTCACCCTGCCACAGCGACTATTCCCAGACACACTGCGTCTCTCCCTGCCACAGCGACTATTCCCAGACACACTGCGTCTCACCCTGCCACAGCGACTATTCCCAGACACACTGCGTCTCTCCCTGCCACAGCGACTATTCCCAGACACACTGCGTCTCTCCCTGCCACAGCGACTATTCCCAGACACACTGCGTCTCACCCTGCCACAGCGACTATTCCCAGACACACTGCGTCTCACCCTGCCACAGCGACTATTCCCAGACACACTGCGTCTCTCCCTGCCACAGCGACTATTCCCAGACACACTGCGTCTCTCCCTGCCACAGCGACTATTCCCAGACACTGCGTCTCTCCCTGTCACAGCGACCATTCCCAGACACACTGCGTCTCACCCTGCCACAGCGACTATTCCCAGACACACTGCGTCTCACCCTGCCACAGCGACTATTCCCAGACACACTGCGTCTCTCCCTGCCACAGCGACTATTCCCAGACACACTGCGTCTCACCCTGCCACAGCGACTATTCCCAGACACTGCGTCTCACCCTGACACAGCGACTATTCCCAGACACACTGCGTCTCACCCTGCCACAGCGACTATTCCCAGACACACTGCGTCTCACCCTGCCACAGCGACTATTCCCAGACACACTGCGTCTCACCCTGCCACAGCGACTATTCCCAGACACACTGCGTCTCACCCTGCCACAGCGACTATTCCCAGACACACTGCGTCTCACCCTGCCACAGCGACTATTCCCAGACACACTGCGTCTCTCCCTGCCACAGCGACTATTCCCAGACACACTGTGTCTCACCCTGCCACAGCGACTATTCCCAGACACACTGCATCTCACCCTGCCACAGCGACTATTCCTAGACACACTGCGTCTCACCCTGCCACAGCGACTATTCCCAGACGCACTGCGTCTCTCCCTGCCACAGCGACTATTCCCAGACACTGCGTCTCAGCCTGTCACAGCGACTATTCCCAGACACACTGCGTCTCACCCTGCAACAGCGACTATTCCCAGACACACTGCGTCTCACCCTGCCAGTGACTATTCCCAGACACACTGCGTCTCTCCCTGCCACAGCGACTATTCCCAGACACACTGCGTCTCACCCTGCCACAGCGACTATTCCCAGACACTGCGTCTCACCCTGCCACAGTGACTATTCCCAGACACACTGCGTCTCGCCCTGCCACAGCGACTATTTCCAGACACACTGCGTCTCTCCCTGCCACAGCGACTATTCCCAGACACACTGCGTCTCACCCTGCCACAGCGACTATTCCCAGACACTGCGTCTCTCCCTGTCACAGTGACTATTCCCAGACACACTGCGTCTCTCCCTGCCACAGCGACCATTCCCAGACACACTGCGTCTCTCCCTGTCACAGCGACTATTCCCAGACACCATGCGTCTCGCCCTGCCACAGCGACTATTCCCAGACACACTGCGTCTCTCCCTGCCACAGCGACTATTCCCAGACACACTGCGTCTCACCCTGCCACAGCGACTATTCCCAGACACACTGCGTCTCACCCTGCCACAGCGACTATTCCCAGAAACACTGCGTCTCACCCTGCCACAGCGACTATTCCCAGACACACTGCGTCTCTCCCTGCCACAGCGACCATTCCCAGACACACTGCGTCTCACCCTGCCACAGCGACTATTCCCAGACACACTGCGTCTTACCCTGCCACAGCGACTATTCCCAGACACACTGCGTCTCACCCTGCCACAGCGACTATTCCCAGACACACTGCGTCTCACCCTGCCACAGCGACTATTCCCAGACACACTGCGTCTCACCCTGCCACAGCGACTATTCCCAGACACACTGCGTCTCTCCCTGCCACAGCGACTATTCCCAGACACTGTGTCTCACCCTGCCACAGCGACTATTCCCAGACACACTGCGTCTCACCCTGCCACAGCGACTATTCCCAGACACTGTGTCTCACCCTGCCACAGCGACTATACCCAGACACACTGCGTCTCACCCTGTCACAGCGACTATTCCCAGACACACTGCGTCTCAGCCTGTCACAGCGACTATTCCCAGACACACTGCGTCTCAGCCTGTCACAGCGACTATTCCCAGACACACTGCGTCTCTCCCTGCACCAGTGACTATTCCCAGACACACTGCGTCTCGCTCTGCCACAGCGACTATTCCCAGACACACTGCGTCTCGCTCTGCCACAGCGACTATTCCCAGACACACTGCGTCTCTCCCTGCCACAGCGACTATTCCCAGACACACTGCGTCTCGCCCTGCCACAGCGACTATTCCCAGACACTGCGTCTCGCCCTGCCACAGCGACTATTCCCAGACACACTGCGTCTCGCCCTGCCACAGCAACTATTCCCAGACACTGCGTCTCACCCTGCCACAGCGACTATTCCCAGACACACTGCGTCTCGCCCTGTCACAGAGACTATTCCCAGACACACTGCGTCTCACCCTGCCACAGCGACTATTCCCATACACACTGCGTCTCGCCCTGCCACAGCGACTATTCCCAGACACACTGCGTCTCGCTCTGCCACAGCGACTATTCCCAGACACACTGCGTCTCACCCTGCCACAGTGACTATTCCCAGACACACTGCGTCTCACCCTGCCACAGTGACTATTCCCAGACACTGCGTCTCACCATGCCACAGCGACTATTCCCAGACACTGCGTCTCACCCTGCCACAGCGACTATTCCCAGACACACTGTGTCTCACCCTGCCACAGCGACTATTCCCAGACACACTGCGTCTCACCCTGCCACAGAGACTATTCCCAGACACACTGCGTCTCACCCTGCCACAGTGACTATTCCCAGACACTGCGTCTCACCCTGCCACAGCGACTATTCCCAGACACTGCGTCTCACCCTGCCACAGCGACTATTCCCAGACACACTGTGTCTCACCCTGCCACAGCGACTATTCCCAGACACACTGCGTCTCACCCTGCCACAGAGACTATTCCCAGACACACTGCGTCTCACCCTGCCACAGTGACTATTCCCAGACACTGCGTCTCACCCTGCCACAGCGACTATTCCCAGACACTGCGTCTCACCCTGCCACAGCGACTATTCCCATACACACTGCGTCTCACCCTGCCACAGCGACTATTCCCAGACACTGCGTTTCACCCTGCCACAGCGACTATTCCCAGACACTGCGTCTCACCCTGCCACAGCGACTATTCCCAGACACACTGTGTCTCACCCTGCCACAGCGACTATTCCCAGACACACTGCGTCTCACCCTGCCACAGAGACTATTCCCAGACACACTGCGTATCACCCTGCCACAGTGACTATTCCCAGACACTGTGTCTCACCCTGCCACAGCGACTATTCCCAGACACACTGCGTCTCACCCTGCCACAGCGACTATTCCCAGACACACTGCGTCTCTCCCTGCCACAGCGACTATTCCCAGACACACTGCGTCTCTCCCTGCCACAGCGACTATTCCTAGACACACTGCGTCTCTCCCTGCCACAGCGACTATTCCCAGACACACTGCATCTCACCCTGCCACAGTGACTATTCCCAGACACGCTGCGTCTCACCCTGCCACAGCGACTATTCCCAGACGCACTGCGTCTCTCCCTGCCACAGCGACTATTCCCAGACGCACTGCGTCTCTCCCTGTCACAGCGACTATTCCCAGACACCCTGCGTCTCGCCCTGCCACAGCGACTATTCCCAGACACACTGCGTCTCTCCCTGCCACAGCGACTATTCCCAGACACACTGCGTCTCACCCTGCCACAGCGACTATTCCCAGACACACTGCGTCTCACCCTGCCACAGCGACTATTCCCAGACACACTGCGTCTCACCCTGCCACAGCGACTATTCCCAGACACACTGCGTCTCTCCCTGCCACAGCGACCATTCCCAGACACACTGCGTCTCACCCTGCCACAGCGACTATTCCCAGACACACTGCGTCTCACCCTGCCACAGCGACTATTCCCAGACACACTGCGTCTCACCCTGCCACAGCGACTATTCCCAGACACACTGCGTCTCACCCTGCCACAGCGACTATTCCCAGACACACTGCGTCTCTCCCTGCCACAGCGACTATTCCCAGACACTGCGTCTCTCCCTGTCACAGCGACCATTCCCAGACACACTGCGTCTCACCCTGCCACAGCGACTATTCCCAGACACACTGCGTCTCACCCTGCCACAGCGACTATTCCCAGACACACTGCGTCTCTCCCTGCCACAGCGACTATTCCCAGACACACTGCGTCTCACCCTGCCACAGCGACTATTCCCAGACACACTGCGTCTCTCCCTGCCACAGCGACTATTCCCAGACACACTGCGTCTCACCCTGCCACAGCGACTATTCCCAGACACACTGCGTCTCACCCTGCCACAGCGACTATTCCCAGACACACTGCGTCTCTCCCTGCCACAGCGACTATTCCTAGACACACTGCGTCTCTCCCTGCCACAGCGACTATTCCTAGACACACTGCGTCTCTCCCTGCCACAGCGACCATTCCCAGACACACTGCGTCTCACCCTGCCACAGCGACTATTCCCAGACACACTGCGTCTCACCCTGCCACAGCGACTATTCCCAGACACACTGCGTCTCACCCTGCCACAGCGACTATTCCCAGACACTGCGTCTCACCCTGCCACAGTGACTATTCCCAGACACACTGCGTCTCGCCCTGCCACAGCGACTATTCCCAGACACACTGCGTCTCTCCCTGCCACAGCGACTATTCCCAGACACACTGCGTCTCACCCTGCCACAGCGACTATTCCCAGACACACTGCGTCTCACCCTGCCACAGCGACTATTCCCAGACACACTGCGTCTCACCCTGCCACAGCGACTATTCCCAGACACACTGCGTCTCTCCCTGCCACAGCGACCATTCCCAGACACACTGCGTCTCACCCTGCCACAGCGACTATTCCCAGACACACTGCGTCTCACCCTGCCACAGCGACTATTCCCAGACACACTGCGTCTCTCCCTGCCACAGCGACTATTCCCAGACACACTGCGTCTCTCCCTGCCACAGCGACCATTCCCAGACACACTGCGTCTCACCCTGCCACAGCGACTATTCCCAGACACACTGCGTCTCACCCTGCCACAGCGACTATTCCCAGACACACTGCGTCTCTCCCTGCCACAGCGACTATTCCCAGACACTGCGTCTCTCCCTGTCACAGCGACTATTCCCAGACACCCTGCGTCTCGCCCTGCCACAGCGACTATTCCCAGACACACTGCGTCTCTCCCTGCCACAGCGACTATTCCCAGACACACTGCGTCTCACCCTGCCACAGCGACTATTCCCAGACACACTGCGTCTCACCCTGCCACAGCGACTATTCCCAGACACACTGTGTCTCTCCCTGCCACAGCGACTATTCCTAGACACACTGCGTCTCTCCCTGCCACAGCGACTATTCCCAGACACACTGCATCTCACCCTGCCACAGCGACTATTCCTAGACACACTGCGTCTCACCCTGCCACAGCGACTATTCCCAGACGCACTGCGTCTCTCCCTGCCACAGCGACTATTCCCAGACACTGCGTCTCAGCCTGTCACAGCGACTATTCCCAGACACACTGCGTCTCACCCTGCAACAGCGACTATTCCCAGACACACTGCGTCTCACCCTGCCAGTGACTATTCCCAGACACACTGCGTCTCTCCCTGCCACAGCGACTATTCCCAGACACACTGCGTCTCACCCTGCCACAGCGACTATTCCCAGACACTGCGTCTCACCCTGCCACAGTGACTATTCCCAGACACACTGCGTCTCGCCCTGCCACAGCGACTATTCCCAGACACACTGCGTCTCTCCCTGCCACAGCGACTACTCCCAGACACACTGCGTCTCACCCTGCCACAGCGACTATTCCCAGACACTGCGTCTCTCCCTGTCACAGTGACTATTCCCAGACACACTGCGTCTCTCCCTGCCACAGCGACCATTCCCAGACACACTGCGTCTCTCCCTGTCACAGCGACTATTCCCAGACACCCTGCGTCTCGCCCTGCCACAGCGACTATTCCCAGACACACTGCGTCTCTCCCTGCCACAGCGACTATTCCCAGACACACTGCGTCTCACCCTGCCACAGCGACTATTCCCAGACACACTGCGTCTCACCCTGCCACAGCGACTATTCCCAGAAACACTGCGTCTCACCCTGCCACAGCGACTATTCCCAGACACACTGCGTCTCTCCCTGCCACAGCGACCATTCCCAGACACACTGCGTCTCACCCTGCCACAGCGACTATTCCCAGACACACTGCGTCTTACCCTGCCACAGCGACTATTCCCAGACACACTGCGTCTCACCCTGCCACAGCGACTATTCCCAGACACACTGCGTCTCACCCTGCCACAGCGACTATTCCCAGACACACTGCGTCTCACCCTGCCACAGCGACTATTCCCAGACACACTGCGTCTCTCCTTGCCACAGCGACTATTCCCAGACACTGCGTCTCTCCCTGTCACAGCGACCATTCCCAGACACACTGCGTCTCACCCTGCCACAGCGACTATTCCCAGACACACTGCGTCTCACCCTGCCACAGCGACTATTCCCAGACACACTGCGTCTCTCCCTGCCACAGCGACTATTCCCAGACACACTGCGTCTCACCCTGCCACAGCGACTATTCCCAGACACACTGCGTCTCTCCCTGCCACAGCGACTATTCCCAGACACACTGCGTCTCTCCCTGCCACAGCGACTATTCCCAGACACACTGCGTCTCACCCTGCCACAGCGACTATTCCCAGACACACTGCGTCTCACCCTGCCACAGCGACTATTCCCAGACACACTGCGTCTCTCCCTGCCACAGCGACTATTCCCAGACACACTGCGTCTCTCCCTGCCACAGCGACTATTCCCAGACACTGCGTCTCTCCCTGTCACAGCGACCATTCCCAGACACACTGCGTCTCACCCTGCCACAGCGACTATTCCCAGACACACTGCGTCTCACCCTGCCACAGCGACTATTCCCAGACACACTGCGTCTCTCCCTGCCACAGCGACTATTCCCAGACACACTGCGTCTCACCCTGCCACAGCGACTATTCCCAGACACACTGCGTCTCTCCCTGCCACAGCGACTATTCCCAGACACACTGCGTCTCTCCCTGCCACAGCGACTATTCCCAGACACACTGCGTCTCACCCTGCCACAGCGACTATTCCCAGACACACTGCGTCTCACCCTGCCACAGCGACTATTCCCAGACACACTGCGTCTCTCCCTGCCACAGCGACTATTCCTAGACACACTGCGTCTCTCCCTGCCACAGCGACTATTCCCAGACACACTGCATCTCACCCTGCCACAGCGACTATTCCCAGACACACTGCGTCTCACCCTGCCACAGCGACTATTCCCAGACACACTGCGTCTCTCCCTGCCACAGCGACTATTCCCAGACACACTGCGTCTCTCCCTGCCACAGCGACTATTCCCAGACACACTGCGTCTCACCCTGCCACAGCGACTATTCCCAGACACACTGCGTCTCACCCTGCCACAGCGACTATTCCCAGACACACTGCGTCTCTCCCTGCCACAGCGACTATTCCTAGACACACTGCGTCTCTCCCTGCCACAGCGACTATTCCCAGACACACTGCGTCTCACCCTGCCACAGCGACTATTCCCAGACACACTGCGTCTCTCCCTGCCACAGCGACTATTCCCAGACACACTGCGTCTCTCCCTGCCACAGCGACTATTCCCAGACACACTGCGTCTCACCCTGCCACAGCGACTATTCCCAGACACACTGCGTCTCTCCCTGCCACAGCGACTATTCCTAGACACACTGCGTCTCTCCCTGCCACAGCGACTATTCCCAGACACACTGCGTCTCACCCTGCCACAGCGACTATTCCCAGACACACTGCGTCTCACCCTGCCACAGCGACTATTCCCAGACACACTGCGTCTCTCCCTGCCACAGCGACTATTCCCAGACACACTGCGTCTCTCCCTGCCACAGCGACTATTCCTAGACACACTGCGTCTCTCCCTGCCACAGTGACTATTCCCAGACACGCTGCGTCTCACCCTGCCACAGCGACTATTCCCAGACACGCTGCGTCTCGCCCTGCCACAGCGACTAGTCCCAGACACACTGCGTCTCACCCTGCCACAGTGACTATTCCCAGACACACTGCGTCTCACCCTGCCACAGCGACTATTCCCAGACACACTGCGTCTCGCCCTGCCACAGTGACTATTCCCAGACACGCTGCGTCTCACCCTGCCACAGCGACTATTCCCAGACACGCTGCGTCTCACCCTGTCACAGCGACTATTCCCAGACGCACTGCGTCTCGCCCTGCCACAGCGACTATTCCCAGACACACTGCGTCTCGCCCTGTCACAGCGACTATTCCCAGACACACTGCGTCTCACCCTGCCACAGCGACTATTCCCAGACACACTGCGTCTCACCCTGCCACAGCGACTATTCCCAGACACTGCGTCTCACCCTGCCACAGTGACTATTCCCAGACACACTGCGTCTCGCCCTGCCACAGCGACTATTCCCAGACACACTGCGTCTCTCCCTGCCACAGCGACTATTCCCAGACACACTGCGTCTCACCCTGCCACAGCGACTATTCCCAGACACACTGCGTCTCTCCCTGCCACAGCGACTATTCCCAGACACACTGCATCTCACCCTGCCACAGTGACTATTCCCAGACACACTGCGTCTCACCCTGCCACAGCGACTATTCCCAGACACACTCCGTCTCGCCCTGCCACAGCGACTATTCCCAGACACACTGCGTCTCTCCCTGCCACAGCGACTATTCCCAGACACACTGCGTCTCTCCCTGCCACAGCGACTATTCCCAGACACACTGCGTCTCGCCCTGCCACTGCGACTATTCCCAGACACCCTGCGTCTCACCCTGCCACAACGACTATTCCCAGACACACTGCGTCTCACCCTGCCACAGCGACTATTCCCAGACACTGCGTCTCACCCTGCCACAGCGACTATTCCCAGACACACTGCGTCTCGCCCTGCCACAGTGACTATTCCCAGACACACTGCGTCTCGCCCTGCCACAGCGACTATTCCCAGACACACTGCGTCTCACCCTGCCACAGCGACTATTCCCAGACACTGCGTCTCACCCTGACACAGCGACTATTCCCAGACACACTGCGTCTCACCCTGCCACAGCGACTATTCCCAGACACACTGCGTCTCACCCTGCCACAGCGACTATTCCCAGACACACTGCGTCTCACCCTGCCACAGCGACTATTCCCAGACACACTGCGTCTCACCCTGCCACAGCGACTATTCCCAGACACACTGCGTCTCACCCTGCCACAGCGACTATTCCCAGACACACTGCGTCTCTCCCTGCCACAGCGACTATTCCCAGACACACTGCGTCTCACCCTGCCACAGCGACTATTCCCAGACACACTGCGTCTCGCCCTGCCACAGCGACTATTCCCAGACACACTGCGTCTCACCCTGCCACAGCGACTATTCCCAGACACACTGCGTCTCACCCTGCCACAGCGACTATTCCCAGACACTGCGTCTCACCCTGCCACAGCGACTATTCCCAGACACCCTGCGTCTCGCCCTGCCACAGCGACTATTCCCAGACACACTGCGTCTCTCCCTGCCACAGCGACTATTCCCAGACACACTGCGTCTCTCCCTGCCACAGCGACTATTCCCAGACACACTGCGTCTCGCCCTGCCACAGCGACTATTCCCAGACACACTGCGTCTCACCCTGCCACAGCGACTATTCCCAGACACACTGCGTCTCGCCCTGCCACAGCGACTATTCCCAGACACACTGCGTCTCACCCTGCCACAGCGACTATTCCCAGACACACTGCGTCTCTCCCTGCCACAGCGACTATTCCCAGACACACTGCGTCTCACCCTGCCACAGCGACTATTCCCAGACACACTGCGTCTCTCCCTGCCACAGCGACTATTCCCAGACACACTGCGTCTCGCCCTGCCACAGTGACTATTCCCAGACACACTGCATCTCACCCTGCCACAGCGACTATTCCCAGACACACTGCGTCTCGCCCTGCCACAGCGACTATTCCCAGACACACTGCGTCTCACCCTGCCACAGCGACTATTCCCAGACACACTGCGTCTCGCCCTGCCACAGCGACTATTCCCAGACACACTGCGTCTCGCCCTGCCACAGCGACTATTCCCAGACACACTGCGTCTCTCCCTGCCACAGCGACTATTCCCAGACACACTGCGTCTCACCCTGCCACAGCGACTATTCCCAGACACACTGCGTCTCACCCTGCCACAGTGACTATTCCCAGACACACTGCGTCTCACCCTGCCACAGCGACTATTCCCAGACACACTGCGTCTCACCCTGCCACAGCGACTATTCCCAGACACACTGCGTCTCACCCTGCCACAGTGACTATTCCCAGACACACTGCGTCTCACCCTGCCACAGCGACTATTCCCAGACACACTGCGCCTCACCCTGCCACAGCGACTATTCCCAGACACTGCGTCTCGCCCTGATATAATGATACAGCAATCATTGGTATAGTGTAATAGTATCAGTGGTATTATTATACAGCAATCAGTGGTATACTGTAATAGTATCAGTGGTATTATACAGCGATCAGTGATATACTGTAATGGTAATAGTATCAGTGGTATAGTGTAATAGTATCAGTGGTATAGTGTAATAGTATCAGTGGTATTATACAGTGATCAGTGGTATAGTGTAATAGTATCAGTGGTATTATACAGCAATCAGTGATATACTGTAATAGTAATAGTATCAGTGGTATTATTATACAGTGATCAGTGGTATACTGTAATAGTAATAGTATCAGTGGTATTATTATACAGTGATCAGTGGTATACTGTAATAGTAATAGTATCAGTGGTATTATTATACAGTGATCAGTGTAATAGTAATAGTATCAGTGGTATTATTATACAGTGATCAGTGGTATACTGTAATAGTAATAGTATCAGTGGTATTATTATACAGTGATCAGTGGTATACTGTAATAGTAATAGTATCAGTGGTATTATTATACAGCAATCAGTGGTATACTGTAATAGTATCAGTGGTATTATACAGCAATCAGTGATATACTGTAATAGTAATAGTATCAGTGGTATTATTATACAGTGATCAGTGGTATACTGTAATAGTATCAGTGGTATTATTATACAGTGATCAGTGGTATACTGTAATAGTATCAGTGATATTATTATACAGTGATCAGTGGTATAGTGTAATAGTATCAGTGGTATTATACAGTGATCAGTGGTATAGTGTAATAGTATCAGTGGTATTATTATACAGTGATCAGTGGTATACTGTAATAGTAATAGTATCAGTGGTATTATTATACAGTGATCAGTGGTATACTGTAATAGTATCAGTGGTATTATTATACAGTGATCAGTGGTATACTGTAATAGTATCAGTGGTATTATTATACAGTGATCAGTGGTATAGTGTAATAGTATCAGTGGCATTATACAGTGATCAGTGGTATAGTGTAATAGTATCAGTGGTATTATACAGTGATCAGTGGTATAGTGTAATAGTATCAGTGGTATTATTATACAGTGATCAGTGGTATACTGTAATAGTAATAGTATCAGTGGTATTATTATACAGCAATCAGTGGTATACTGTAATAGTATCAGTGGTATTATTATACAGTGATCAGTGGTATAGTGTAATAGTATTAGTGGTATTATTATACAGTGATCAGTGGTATAGTGTAATAGTATCAGTGGTATTATACAGTGATCAGTGGTATAGAGTAATAGTATCAGTGGTATTATTATACAGCAATCAGTGGTATACTGTAATAGTATCAGTGGTATTATTATTATTATTATTATTATTATACAGCAATCAGTGGTATACTGTAATAGTATCAGTGGTATTATTATACAGTGATCAGTGGTATAGTGTAATAGTATCAGTGGTATTATACAGCAATCAGTGGTATAGTGTAATAGTATCAGTGGTATTATTATACAGCAATCAGTGGTGTACTGTACTGTAATAGTAATAGTATCAGTGGTATTATTATTATACAGTGATCAGTGGTATACTGCAATAGTAATAGTATCAGTGGTATTATTATACAGCAATCAGTGGTGTACTGTAATAGTATCAGTGGTATTATTATACAGCAGTCAGTGGTGTACTGTAATAGTAATAGTATCAGTGGTATTATTATTATACAGCAATCAGTGGTATACTGTAATAGTATCAGTGGTATTATACAACGATCAGTGGTATACTGTAATAGTAATAGTATCAGTGGTATTATTATTATACAGCAATCAGTGGTATACTGTAATAGTAATAGTATCAGTGGTATTATTATTATACAGCAATCAGTGGTATACTGTAATAGTAATAGTATCAGTGGTATTATTATTATACAGCAATCAGTGGTATACTGTAATTATAGTATCAGTGGAAACTTTCACAGCTCTCTCCAGTGAGAAATGAATCGGCTCTGCAGCACGGCCGTCCTCTATATGAATGGAGTGTAAGCTCCCTGCACTACATGTAGCGCAGAGACCAGGGCTCTCAGGGAGCGCAATGTCAGGGGGGCAGGACGCAGAGAGGCGATGATGGCATCACAGGTTGTGTCACGTCACAGGAGAGGTTCAGCTGAAGGTTCCCATCTGTCTGCTCCGATATTACTCTGCAATGTGCAGAATGCGGCACTCTGCATCTCCAACCTAACCGCCTACCTGGTGAAGGTCACACAATGCAAGGGGGTGGTGGTGGGGAACCTGAGACCCCCCCATGGTGGTCCTCCCATACAGAGGCCATCACTACACTGACCATCCATACTATATGGTCCACCTGCCTGTCTCCTGGCCTCTACACAAAGAGCCGTGTACTCACCGTACTGCAGCCGGGGTGATCCTGCCCCGTCCTCCAGATCCCAGTCCTCCAGGTGGTAGAACCTGAAATCCCAGGGAGTCACTGCGCCAGGGGTAGAGATGGAGGAAGCCTCCCGGCTGCTGCACCTTGCTGTCTCTCCAGTGCATGTGAGAGAGAGAGAGAGAGAGAGAGAGAGAGAGAGAGAGGAGCTGTCCTGGGCTTCTACCCTCCCCCTCTATCCCATTCTCCCCGCTCCTCCCGATCCCGCAGGCTGCCTCATCCTGGGATTTCCAATCCTTTCAGTCTGCGAGATGTGATAAACTGCAGAAATCCCACCCGACTGAGCATTATACAGTGTCAGCCCGGAGGAGACGACGCAGAGCGCGCTGCTGCCTGGCACCGCAGGGGTTAATGCACTTCTGCCAGGGACAGACCCTAAACCCACAGGCACCAGTCACGGGAAAAGCCCCGCCGCCCGGAGACACCAGGACGGTGGGACTTACCTGCTGGGCTTATACAGGGAATCAAAGCAGAGGACATTATAATGTACCATGTATAAATCTGCATATGCTGCATACTACAGCATGAGGACACAAGAGCTAACAATCTAATAGGAAACAGGAACAGATAGAAAAGAACAAAGCACGTTCTATGCAAAAGATTTCCTGAAGTACAGCCATGCCTCCTATATACCACACCTGCAAACCTGCCCTGCATACGTGTAAGTCATATGAAGAGATGGACGCAGCTGCTGCGTTTGCACGCAGCCGCCGCGTCCATAGTCTGCGCCCGTGCATCCGCCATAGTACGCATTTACAATTCTTCACCAGGATGCGAATGCATAGTGACTTACAGCGGCAGCAGTGGGGGGAGAGGGCAACAGCGCGGTAATTTGGTGGGTGTGGTCCTGACTACGCTGGCGTGTCCGGGCCGTTTTTGGGGCATCTCTGTGACGTCACACGCACCACTGTGACACAAAAGATTGTGCCTTACCGCCTGACAGCATAGGAGGCTGCGAAGACAGGGGTCCACCTCTAATCGATGCGTTCACAATTAAATTCCTGTGCGGTTACAGTCACTGCCCGGTGCCTCTGATACACTGTGAGCGGTGTGTCGCTGCGTCTGTGACTCTGTACGTGTGTGACACTAATTCCTGTGCGGTTACAGTCACAGCCCGGTGCCTCTGATACACTGTGAGCGGTGTGTCGCTGTGTCTGTGACTGTGTACGTGTGTGACACTAATTCCTGTGCGGTTACAGTCACAGCCCGGTGCCTCTGATACACTGTGAGCGGTGTGTCGCTGCGTCTGTGACTCTGTACGTGTGTGACACTAATTCCTGTGCGGTTACAGTCACAGCCCGGTGCCTCTGATACACTGTGAGCGGTGTGTCGCTGCGTCTGTGTACGTGTGTGACACTAATTCCTGTGCGGTTACAGTCACTGCCCGGTGCCTCTGATACACTGTGAGCGGTGTGTCGCTGCGTCTGTGACTCTGTACGTGTGTGACACTAATTCCTGTGCGGTTACAGTCACTGCCCGGTGCCTCTGATACACTGTGAGCGGTGTGTCGCTGCGTCTGTGACTCTGTACGTGTGTGACACTAATTCCTGTGCGGTTACAGTCACAGCCCGGTGCCTCTGATACACTGTGAGCGGTGTGTCGCTGCGTCTGTGACTCTGTACGTGTGTGACACTAATTCCTGTGCGGTTACAGTCACAGCCCGGTGCCTCTGATACACTGTGAGCGGTGTGTCGCTGCGTCTGTGACTGTGTACGTGTGTGACACTAATTCCTGTGCGGTTACAGTCACAGCCCGGTGCCTCTGATACACTGTGAGCGGTGTGTCGCTGCGTCTGTGACTGTGTACGTGTGTGACACTAATTCCTGTGCGGTTACAGTCACAGCCCGGTGCCTCTGATACACTGTGAGCGGTGTGTCGCTGCGTCTGTGACTCTGTACGTGTGTGACACTAATTCCTGTGCGGTTACAGTCACAGCCCGGTGCCTCTGATACACTGTGAGCGGTGTGTCGCTGCGTCTGTGACTCTGTACGTGTGTGACACTAATTCCTGTGCGGTTACAGTCACAGCCCGGTGCCTCTGATACACTGTGAGCGGTGTGTCGCTGCGTCTGTGACTCTGTACGTGTGTGACACTAATTCCTGTGCGGTTACAGTCACAGCCCGGTGCCTCTGATACACTGTGAGCGGTGTGTCGCTGCGTCTGTGACTCTGTACGTGTGTGACACTAATTCCTGTGCGGTTACAGTCACAGCCCGGTGCCTCTGATACACTGTGAGCGGTGTGTCGCTGCGTCTGTGACTGTGTACGTGTGTGACACTAATTCCTGTGCGGTTACAGTCACAGCCCGGTGCCTCTGATACACTGTGAGCGGTGTGTCGCTGCGTCTGTGACTCTGTACGTGTGTAACACTAATTCCTGTGCGGTTACAGTCACAGCCCGGTGCCTCTGATACACTGTGAGCGGTGTGTCGCTGCGTCTGTGACTCTGTACGTGTGTGACACTAATTCCTGTGCGGTTACAGTCACAGCCCGGCGCCTCTGATACACTGTGAGCGGTGTGTCGCTGCGTCTGTGACTCTGTACGTGTGTGACACTAATTCCTGTGCGGTTACAGTCACAGCCCGGTGCCTCTGATACACTGTGAGCGGTGTGTCGCTGCGTCTGTGACTGTGTACGTGTGTGACACTAATTCCTGTGCGGTTACAGTCACAGCCCGGTGCCTCTGATACACTGTGAGCGGTGTGTCGCTGCGTCTGTGACTGTGTACGTGTGTGACACTAATTCCTGTGCGGTTACAGTCACAGCCCGGTGCCTCTGATACACTGTGAGCGGTGTGTCGCTGCGTCTGTGACTGTGTACGTGTGTGACACTAATTCCTGTGCGGTTACAGTCACAGCCCGGTGCCTCTGATACACTGTGAGCGGTGTGTCGCTGCGTCTGTGACTGTGTACGTGTGTGACACTAATTCCTGTGCGGTTACAGTCACAGCCCGGTGCCTCTGATACACTGTGAGCGGTGTGTCGCTGCGTCTGTGACTGTGTACGTGTGTGACACTAATTCCTGTGCGGTTACAGTCACTGCCCGGTGCCTCTGATACACTGTGAGCGGTGTGTCGCTGCGTCTGTGACTGTGTACGTGTGTGACACTAATTCCTGTGCGGTTACAGTCACAGCCCGGTGCCTCTGATACACTGTGAGCGGTGTGTCGCTGCGTCTGTGACTGTGTACGTGTGTAACACTAATTCCTGTGCGGTTACAGTCACTGCCCGGTGCCTCTGATACACTGTGAGCGGTGTGTCGCAGCGTCTGTGACTGTGTACGTGTGTGACACTAATTCCTGTGCGGTTACAGTCACAGCCCGGTGCCTCTGATACACTGTGAGCGGTGTGTCGCTGCGTCTGTGACTGTGTACGTGTGTAACACTAATTCCTGTGCGGTTACAGTCACAGCCCGGTGCCTCTGATACACTGTGAGCGGTGTGTCGCTGCGTCTGTGACTGTGTACGTGTGTAACACTAATTCCTGTGCGGTTACAGTCACAGCCCGGTGCCTCTGATACACTGTGAGCGGTGTGTCGCTGCGTCTGTGACTGTGTACGTGTGTGACACTAATTCCTGTGCGGTTACAGTCACAGCCCGGTGCCTCTGATACACTGTGAGCGGTGTGTCGCTGCGTCTGTGACTCTGTACGTGTGTGACACTAATTCCTGTGCGGTTACAGTCACAGCCCGGTGCCTCTGATACACTGTGAGCGGTGTGTCGCTGCGTCTGTGACTCTGTACGTGTGTGACACTAATTCCTGTGCGGTTACAGTCACAGCCCGGTGCCTCTGATACACTGTGAGCGGTGTGTCGCTGCGTCTGTGACTCTGTACGTGTGTGACACTAATTCCTGTGCGGTTACAGTCACAGCCCGGTGCCTCTGATACACTGTGAGCGGTGTGTCGCTGCGTCTGTGACTGTGTACGTGTGTGACACTAATTCCTGTGCGGTTACAGTCACTGCCCGGTGCCTCTGATACACTGTGAGCGGTGTGTCGCTGCGTCTGTGACTCTGTACGTGTGTGACACTAATTCCTGTGCGGTTACAGTCACAGCCCGGTGCCTCTGATACACTGTGAGCGGTGTGTCGCTGCGTCTGTGACTGTGTACGTGTGTGACACTAATTCCTGTGCGGTTACAGTCACAGCCCGGTGCCTCTGATACACTGTGAGCGGTGTGTCGCTGCGTCTGTGACTGTGTACGTGTGTGACACTAATTCCTGTGCGGTTACAGTCACAGCCCGGTGCCTCTGATACACTGTGAGCGGTGTGTCGCTGCGTCTGTGACTGTGTACGTGTGTGACACTAATTCCTGTGCGGTTACAGTCACAGCCCGGTGCCTCTGATACACTGTGAGCGGTGTGTCGCTGCGTCTGTGACTCTGTACGTGTGTGACACTAATTCCTGTGCGGTTACAGTCACAGCCCGGTGCCTCTGATACACTGTGAGCGGTGTGTCGCTGCGTCTGTGACTGTGTACGTGTGTGACACTAATTCCTGTGCGGTTACAGTCACAGCCCGGTGCCTCTGGTACACTGTGAGCGGTGTGTCGCTGCGTCTGTGACTGTGTACGTGTGTGACACTAATTCCTGTGCGGTTACAGTCACAGCCCGGTGCCTCTGATACACTGTGAGCGGTGTGTCGCTGCGTCTGTGACTCTGTACGTGTGTGACACTAATTCCTGTGCGGTTACAGTCACAGCCCGGTGCCTCTGATACACTGTGAGCGGTGTGTCGCTGCGTCTGTGACTGTGTACGTGTGTGACACTAATTCCTGTGCGGTTACAGTCACAGCCCGGTGCCTCTGATACACTGTGAGCGGTGTGTCGCTGCGTCTGTGACTGTGTACGTGTGTGACACTAATTCCTGTGCGGTTACAGTCACTGCCCGGTGCCTCTGATACACTGTGAGCGGTGTGTCGCTGCGTCTGTGACTGTGTACGTGTGTGACACTAATTCCTGTGCGGTTACAGTCACAGCCCGGTGCCTCTGATACACTGTGAGCGGTGTGTCGCTGCGTCTGTGTACGTGTGTGACACTAATTCCTGTGCGGTTACAGTCACAGCCCGGTGCCTCTGATACACTGTGAGCGGTGTGTCGCTGCGTCTGTGACTGTGTACGTGTGTGACACTAATTCCTGTGCGGTTACAGTCACAGCCCGGTGCCTCTGATACACTGTGAGCGGTGTGTCGCTGCGTCTGTGACTGTGTACGTGTGTGACACTAATTCCTGTGCGGTTACAGTCACAGCCCGGTGCCTCTGATACACTGTGAGCGGTGTGTCGCTGCGTCTGTGACTCTGTACGTGTGTAACACTAATTCCTGTGCGGTTACAGTCACAGCCCGGTGCCTCTGATACACTGTGAGCGGTGTGTTGCTGCGTCTGTGACTGTGTACGTGTGTGACACTAATTCCTGTGCGGTTACAGTCACAGCCCGGTGCCTCTGATACACTGTGAGCGGTGTGTCGCTGCGTCTGTGACTGTGTACGTGTGTGACACTAATTCCTGTGCGGTTACAGTCACAGCCCGGTGCCTCTGATACACTGTGAGCGGTGTGTCGCTGCGTCTGTGACTCTGTACGTGTGTGACACTAATTCCTGTGCGGTTACAGTCACAGCCCGGTGCCTCTGATACACTGTGAGCGGTGTGTCGCTGCGTCTGTGACTCTGTACGTGTGTGACACTAATTCCTGTGCGGTTACAGTCACAGCCCGGTGCCTCTGATACACTGTGAGCGGTGTGTCGCTGCGTCTGTGACTGTGTACGTGTGTGACACTAATTCCTGTGCGGTTACAGTCACAGCCCGGTGCCTCTGATACACTGTGAGCGGTGTGTCGCTGCGTCTGTGACTGTGTACGTGTGTGACACTAATTCCTGTGCGATTACAGTCACAGCCCGGTGCCTCTGATACACTGTGAGCGGTGTGTCGCTGCGTCTGTGACTCTGTACGTGTGTGACACTAATTCCTGTGCGGTTACAGTCACAGCCCGGTGCCTCTGATACACTGTGAGCGGTGTGTCGCTGCGTCTGTGACTGTGTACGTGTGTGACACTAATTCCTGTGCGGTTACAGTCACAGCCCGGTGCCTCTGATACACTGTGAGCGGTGTGTCGCTGCGTCTGTGACTGTGTACGTGTGTGACACTAATTCCTGTGCGGTTACAGTCACAGCCCGGTGCCTCTGATACACTGTGAGCGGTGTGTCGCTGCGTCTGTGACTCTGTACGTGTGTAACACTAATTCCTGTGCGGTTACAGTCACAGCCCGGTGCCTCTGATACACTGTGAGCGGTGTGTCGCTGCGTCTGTGACTCTACATGTGTAACACTAATTCCTGTGCGGTTACAGTCACAGCCCGGTGCCTCTGATACACTGTGAGCGGTGTGTCGCTGCGTCTGTGACTGTGTACGTGTGTGACACTAATTCCTGTGCGATTACAGTCACAGCGCGGCGCCTCTGATACACTGTGAGCGGTGTGTCGCTGCGTCTGTGACTGTGTACGTGTATGACACTAATTCCTGTGCGGTTACAGTCACAGCCCGGTGCCTCTGATACACTGTGAGCGGTGTGTCGCTGCGTCTGTGACTGTGTACGTGTGTGACACTAATTCCTGTGCGGTTACAGTCACAGCCCGGTGCCTCTGATACACTGTGAGCGGTGTGTCGCTGCGTCTGTGACTGTGTACGTGTGTGACACTAATTCCTGTGCGGTTACAGTCACAGCCCGGTGCCTCTGATACACTGTGAGCGGTGTGTCGCTGCGTCTGTGACTGTGTACGTGTGTGACACTAATTCCTGTGCGGTTACAGTCACAGCCCGGTGCCTCTGATACACTGTGAGCGGTGTGTCGCTGCGTCTGTGACTGTGTACGTGTGTGACACTAATTCCTGTGCGGTTACAGTCACAGCCCGGTGCCTCTGATACACTGTGAGCGGTGTGTCGCTGCGTCTGTGACTCTGTACGTGTGTGACACTAATTCCTGTGCGGTTACAGTCACAGCCCGGTGCCTCTGATACACTGTGAGCGGTGTGTCGCTGCGTCTGTGACTCTGTACGTGTGTGACACTAATTCCTGTGCGGTTACAGTCACAGCCCGGTGCCTCTGATACACTGTGAGCGGTGTGTCGCTGCGTCTGTGTACGTGTGTGACACTAATTCCTGTGCGGTTACAGTCACAGCCCGGTGCCTCTGATACACTGTGAGCGGTGTGTCGCTGCGTCTGTGACTCTGTACGTGTGTGACACTAATTCCTGTGCGGTTACAGTCACAGCCCGGTGCCTCTGATACACTGTGAGCGGTGTGTCGCTGCGTCTGTGACTCTGTACGTGTGTGACACTAATTCCTGTGCGGTTACAGTCACAGCCCGGTGCCTCTGATACACTGTGAGCGGTGTGTCGCTGCGTCTGTGTACGTGTGTGACACTAATTCCTGTGCGGTTACAGTCACAGCCCGGTGCCTCTGATACACTGTGAGCGGTGTGTCGCTGCGTCTGTGACTGTGTACGTGTGTGACACTAATTCCTGTGCGGTTACAGTCACAGCCCGGTGCCTCTGATACACTGTGAGCGGTGTGTCGCTGCGTCTGTGACTCTGTACGTGTGTGACACTAATTCCTGTGCGGTTACAGTCACAGCCCGGTGCCTCTGATACACTGTGAGCGGTGTGTCGCTGCGTCTGTGACTGTGTACGTGTGTGACACTAATTCCTGTGCGGTTACAGTCACAGCCCGGTGCCTCTGATACACTGTGAGCGGTGTGTCGCTGCGTCTGTGACTGTGTACGTGTGTGACACTAATTCCTGTGCGGTTACAGTCACAGCCCGGTGCCTCTGATACACTGTGAGCGGTGTGTCGCTGCGTCTGTGACTCTGTACGTGTGTGACACTAATTCCTGTGCGGTTACAGTCACAGCCCGGTGCCTCTGATACACTGTGAGCGGTGTGTCGCTGCGTCTGTGACTGTGTACGTGTGTGACACTAATTCCTGTGCGGTTACAGTCACAGCCCGGTGCCTCTGATACACTGTGAGCGGTGTGTCGCTGCGTCTGGACTGTGTACGTGTGTGACACTAATTCCTGTGCGGTTACAGTCACAGCCCGGTGCCTCTGATACACTGTGAGCGGTGTGTCGCTGCGTCTGTGACTCTGTACGTGTGTGACACTAATTCCTGTGCGGTTACAGTCACAGCCCGGTGCCTCTGATACACTGTGAGCGGTGTGTCGCTGCGTCTGTGACTCTGTACGTGTGTGACACTAATTCCTGTGCGGTTACAGTCACAGCCCGGTGCCTCTGATACACTGTGAGCGGTGTGTCGCTGCGTCTGTGACTGTGTACGTGTGTGACACTAATTCCTGTGCGGTTACAGTCACAGCCCGGTGCCTCTGATACACTGTGAGCGGTGTGTCGCTGCGTCTGTGACTGTGTACGTGTGTGACACTAATTCCTGTGCGGTTACAGTCACAGCCCGGTGCCTCTGATACACTGTGAGCGGTGTGTCGCTGCGTCTGTGACTGTGTACGTGTGTGACACTAATTCCTGTGCGGTTACAGTCACAGCCCGGTGCCTCTGATACACTGTGAGCGGTGTGTCGCTGCGTCTGTGACTGTGTACGTGTGTGACACTAATTCCTGTGCGGTTACAGTCACAGCCCGGTGCCTCTGATACACTGTGAGCGGTGTGTCGCTGCGTCTGTGACTGTGTACGTGTGTGACACTAATTCCTGTGCGGTTACAGTCACAGCCCGGTGCCTCTGATACACTGTGAGCGGTGTGTCGCTGCGTCTGTGACTGTGTACGTGTGTGACACTAATTCCTGTGCGGTTACAGTCACAGCCCGGTGCCTCTGATACACTGTGAGCGGTGTGTCGCTGCGTCTGTGACTCTGTACGTGTGTGACACTAATTCCTGTGCGGTTACAGTCACAGCCCGGTGCCTCTGATACACTGTGAGCGGTGTGTCGCTGCGTCTGTGACTGTGTACGTGTGTGACACTAATTCCTGTGCGGTTACAGTCACAGCCCGGTGCCTCTGATACACTGTGAGCGGTGTGTCGCTGCGTCTGTGACTGTGTACGTGTGTGACACTAATTCCTGTGCGGTTACAGTCACAGCCCGGTGCCTCTGATACACTGTGAGCGGTGTGTCGCTGCGTCTGTGACTCTGTACGTGTGTGACACTAATTCCTGTGCGGTTACAGTCACAGCCCGGTGCCTCTGATACACTGTGAGCGGTGTGTCGCTGCGTCTGTGACTGTGTACGTGTGTGACACTAATTCCTGTGCGGTTACAGTCACAGCCCGGTGCCTCTGATACACTGTGAGCGGTGTGTCGCTGCGTCTGTGACTCTGTACGTGTGTGACACTAATTCCTGTGCGGTTACAGTCACAGCGCGGTGCCTCTGATACACTGTGAGCGGTGTGTCGCTGCGTCTGTGACTGTGTACGTGTGTGACACTAATTCCTGTGCGGTTACAGTCACAGCCCGGTGCCTCTGATACACTGTGAGCGGTGTGTCGCTGCGTCTGTGACTGTGTACGTGTGTGACACTAATTCCTGTGCGGTTACAGTCACAGCCCGGTGCCTCTGATACACTGTGAGCGGTGTGTCGCTGCGTCTGTGACTCTGTACGTGTGTGACACTAATTCCTGTGCGGTTACAGTCACAGCCCGGTGCCTCTGATACACTGTGAGCGGTGTGTCGCTGCGTCTGTGACTGTGTACGTGTGTGACACTAATTCCTGTGCGGTTACAGTCACAGCCCGGTGCCTCTGATACACTGTGAGCGGTGTGTCGCTGCGTCTGTGACTGTGTACGTGTGTGACACTAATTCCTGTGCGGTTACAGTCACAGCCCGGTGCCTCTGATACACTGTGAGCGGTGT